>NC_136521.1:17499503-17669503 GCF_053919585.1 Euprymna scolopes | reverse complement strand
AGTCCAGCTCTAGAAGAGTGAGGGCGAAACCGGCCAGCTGGCATCCCATTTTATGCATACTTTTAATCATGAACATCAATAAAATATTTCTTCCCATCGTAATAGTAATATATATGTTTCTGATTTTTTTGAGATGAGGATTGGTTATTCATATTATTTAGATTCATCGGACTACTGTTCTCATTTTGAATGTCATTTTACAACGGAAATGTTTCTGTCAAACTCGGGAATTCGAACGGAATTTCAAGCGGAACATTTTATTTACTTCAGGGGGTAGCGCGCTCTTGTTTCGTCAGCCATGATTAGATAGAGGTCCTAAGTAATTCACAATTGTATTTTTCGGTCGCCCATACTGAGGACTGAACATTCAATCTTAAGGAGAATATCACTTTTTACAATTGATTTTTCCAAGTACTCTAGTGCGCCACAGGTCCTTGCGGACAATTCTAGTACGAATTTTAGGAGTCTTCAACCTATTTTTAGAAATTGTCGTGCTTGAATTTGTCCTGAGAGTGTCCATTTTTTATTTGGTTAAATCTAAATCTTTTCCTATTTAGCCTTACTTTATTAGTTCTAATTTTATTGATTTAATCAACTTTTTTTTTAATATTTGATTAAGTGAATTCGAGCATATCTTCTATAAAATTATCAGTATTTAGAAGTTATATTGGTTTGTAATTTATCATGCTATTATAATTCCAGGCATAATATTACCATAAAAAGCGATAATACAGCTTTAGGAAGGCTGGAGGATTGATCGGTCAAAAACATGGTCGACATATAAATATAAACGTTGATGAAGAAAATAGGCTAGAGAAAAACAATATAAAACATTTTATATAGTTTATTGATTAACCAACTTTTCAATAATTCAAGCTGTTACGATTATAGAGTCTATTACATTAACCCCACTTTCTCCTCTCACCATGTGTGTGTATGTATGTGTGCGTGAGTGTCCGAGTATATATATATATATATATATATATATATATATATATATATATATATATATATATATATTTTTTTAGTGGAGATGGTAATTAATAAAAACTGAAGAAAGTGCTCAATACTGTTGTAGAGCAAATATGCGTTTTATTTTTATTACCGTATCTTTCTGTTAAGTTACATTATTGTTTCGGCTACACGGCCGTTTTTTGGTCGTCTGTAGCGTTCTCAGACTTTTACAGAAACATTTACAGAAAAAGGGTTCTGTAAAAGTCTCAGGACGCTACAGACGGCAAAAAAAAAACAAACAAAAAAAAAAACAAACAAAAAAAAAACGGCCGTGTAACCGAAACAATAATGTAACTTAACAGAAAGATACGGTAATAAAAATAAAACGCAAAACGTATATATATATATATATATATATATATATATATATATATATATATATATATATATATACTAATTTATAAAATATATATGGCGATTAAGTTACACTGAATATTCTGCGTTTCATCTACTATAGGATTCGTCAGGCTACGTATTGAGCACTTTTGAAGTAAATACTTAAAGTTTACGCATAAATCTATACTTTCGTATATTAAATTTATGTGAGTAAATGAAGTATATATATATATATATATATATATATATATATATATATATTATATTTTATTTTATTTTATAGAAAGGGAATTAGACCTAAAGTCTAAAGAGCAGAGTTTATTTTAATGTATTAGTAAATGTATTAAAAGAAAACAATGCCCATTGTACTGCAGATATATAATAAGCTCAATAGGTACAAGTATCATAGAGCTATATTAATATTGAGTAAAACGATTCATAATTGTGAATTAAAAATCAGTTTCAAAAGGAAAAAACAAACAAAATCAACCACACTTTATTTGTGCCTCAATCTAAATTTTGATTTTATTTTGTTTGTTTTTGCTTTTGAAACTAGTTTTTAATTCATAATTATGAATCGTTTTACTCAGTATATATATATATATATATATATATATATATATATATATATATATATATATATATATATATATATATATACGAGCAAACAGTTAATAAAGTTAATAAAACATGTTAAAAACACTTTGAAAATGAGTTAAAAACATATTTAATCTGAAAAGGAAACACTTGATAAGTGGATAGTCCTTAATCCGCGAGTTTCGAAGAAATACTTTCCTTCTCATCAGAGGGTGAGAATTAGCAAAATGCGGGATCTGATTTTATATATATATATATATATATATATATATATATATATATATATATATATATATATAATAAAAGGTTAGTAATTGCAATTAAGAATAGGAAATTGGATCAAAACTTTTGTAACTTGTCTTCTTCCTAAGATTAAGGGTGGTGGTGTTTGACAAACACTGCTGGGGAGCCATGATGTAATACACTGTTTTGTTTTTAAATCCCCGAAACAGTGTTTCATGGTAAACAACTGATGATCCCTTGAAAAATAAAAAAAAATTGGTATTATAGTAAATTTGAGAGTGTTGATGCAGTGATTGCAGGTGATTAAATGACTTACTGACTAGATGTTTATTTTTTTTTTATTTTTATTTTTTTTTTAACGAATGATAATTTTTTTTTTAACGAATGATAATTTTTTTTTCAAATGTTAAAAACTTCAAAGACTGTATATATATATATATATATATATATATATATACACACACACGGGAGGCATTCCAAAATTAAAACCTCTTATTATTTTTAAAAAGTTGAAGAGCTACGAAAACTGGAGTAGTACCATAAAACGAACGATCTTTTGTACTCCAGGATTTATTTTTTCTACATTGTCACCAGCATTCTAAATGTATTTTTGCCAGCATGAACGGTAATTGTGTACAGAGCGGGCGTTGTTATACGAGAGTCATTCCAAAAGTAAAGGCTCCTATATTTTTGAATAAAAAAGTTGAAGGCCTACGAAGACGGGAGTCGTGCCATTAAACGGATGACCTTTTGTGCTCCAGAATTCGTTTCTCTTTATAGCTATTGCTATTCTCAATGCCCTTTTGCCAGAAATTAAATAACACATCTCTGCTTCTGATGCACTTTCATGACAAAGGTTGCTTTCTTAGAGTTTCACACCGTCAATATCTGCAACATATATATGAAACTTTCAAGTCATTAATAATTTTTTTTTACAAAGGAGTCACCACTTATGAAAGCCCGGAGGCCACTCGAGGATAAGGGCTAATGAGTGTACAGTAGTCAATGGGAAAATGTCATAGTAATAGTTATTAGTAGAAATTTGGTAAATTAGATTACTTAAGGGGGTTGCTAATCAAGAACTTGTTTACGTTGGACTTGAAGACGACCATATTGTAGTCAGTTGGAAAGCAGGAATACGGAACAGAGTTCAACAGGCGTGCAGTTTTAAAAAGCTTTGTTCATGGAATCTATGTTTAGGTTTGAGCACAGATAACGAGTAGGGGAAATTATTGATAGAGGTTTCAACTAGATGGGTATTTTTCATGAAAGTTAAACCAGGGGGCACCAGAGATTGGAGCTCAGACTAGCATTTGCTATGGGAATAACGATAAAGCAGAGACAGGCTCGCAAGTCTCTTTTGTAGGAAAGAGGATTTCAGGTTCAGTAAGCATAACAATGCAATTAGCAGTCTCCTCTGATCCATTTGGATGGAATAAAAATGGCATTACCCTTGGAATGCCGCTCTTATATATATATATATATATATATATATATATATATATATATATATAAGTAATAAAAAGAAGGCAATAAAATGCAGAAGTGTAACGGATAGACAAAAACTGAAACAATTAAAGACATGTCAATGAAATGAATTTGCAGATTGTGTTAGTGAAGTTTGATAAAATTTCAGTATGATATAATATTTCGGGAGCATTGCCCTTTGTCAGGGATGTGTTCAATGTTATTCAAACCAGCACACGAACACAGATATTTAATGTCATACAAAAAAATCTATCAGCCATCAATATCTGCTGTTGCAGGCATAAATTTTGGCGAAATCTTTCTGTTATTCCGGAAACCGAAAGTATCGATAACTAACAAAATTAGTATATAGTATTGTATGATATATATTCTTACAAATGTTATGAGCACTCTAATATTATTGCTCCACAACCATATTGTAATATATATATATATATATATATATATATATATATATATATATATATATAAATATATATATATATATATATATATATACATACATACATACATACATATATATGCACATATATGTACACACACAGACACAGACACACACACATATATATGCACACACGCAGACACAGACACAGACACACACACACACACATATATATATATATATATATATATATATATATATATAGTCTGTTTATTGTACAAACATTATTGGTTACAATATGTGCAGACATGTTCTAGTGGAATCCCAATTTAAAGAGACTACTTCATCAGCCGCTTGCTTCTTCGTTTACAATTGTGTTTGCAAAGAAATTATAAATGCACTAAGTAAACGGGTCATTTAGTCAAATAAGACCACACACACACACACACACACACACACACACACACACACACACACACACACACACACACACACACACACACACACACACACACACAGTAGACAATAGGATTCCTGAGTTATTTCATGTGGCGTGATACCCATGAGTAACAAGGAACGCATACTCTTTCATGAACAGCTGGTTCTACACTGTGGATTGAGAAAGCACTTCTGAAACGAAGTAACAAAACATATTTTTCTCTGTCAGCTGGCAGATTCCATTAGTCTGCTATATATCACTACCTTGAATTGTCAGCATTAATTCGTGCGCCTTTCACAACAATTATTAACTTTTATTAGAAAAACATTCATGAAGTTAAATATAAAATTAAATTTATAAAACATTTTATTAGATTTGTTTTTTATGACTTTTGGAGAATTTTGAGAATTTGATAATAAATTTGAGAATTTTGAGAATTTGATAATAATTTGGAGAATTTGATAATAAATTTGAGAATTTTGAGAATTTGATAATAATTTTGAGAATTTGATAACAAATTTGAGAATTTTGAGAATTTGATAATAATTTTGAGAATTTGATAACAAATTTGAGAATTTGATGATAAACTTGAGAATTTTGAGAATTTGATAATAAATTTGAGAATTTTGAGAATTGGATAATAATTTTGAGAATTTGATAATAAATTTGAGAAATTTGAGAATTTGATAATAATTTGGAGAATTTGATAATAAATTTGAGAATTTTGAGAATTTGATAATAATTTGGAGAATTTGATAATAAATTTGAGAATTTTGAGAATTTGATAATAAATTTGAGAATATTGAGAATTTGATAATAAATTTGAGAATTTGATAATAAATTTGAGAATTTGATAATAATTTTGAGAATTTGATAATAATTTTGAGAATTTGATAATAAATTTGAGAATTTTGAGAATTTGATAATAAATTTGAGAATTTTGAGAATTTGATAATAAATTTGAGAATTTTGAGAATTTGATAATAAATTTGAGAATTTTGAGAATTTGATAATAATTTTGAGAATTTGATAATAAATTTGAGAATTTGATAATAAATTTTAGTTTTTTGAAAATTTGATAATAAATTTGATAATAATTTTGAGAATTTGATAATAAATTTGAGAATTTTGAGAATTTGATAATAAATTTGAGAATTTGATAATAAATTTGAGAATTTTGAGAATTTGATGAGAATTTTGAGAATTTGATAATAAATTTGAGAATTTTGAGAATTTGATAATAAATTTGAGAATTTGATAATAAATTTGAGAATTTTAAGAATTTGATGAGAATTTTGAGAATTTGATAATAATTTTGAGAATTTTGAGAATTTGATGAGAATTTTGAGAATTTGATAATAAATTTGAGAATTTTGAGAATTTGATAATAAATTTGAGAATTTGATAATAAATTTGAGAATTTTGAGAATTTGATGAGAATTTTGAGAATTTGATAATAATTTTGAGAATTTTGAGAATTTGATAATAAATTTGAGAATTTGATAATAAATTTGAGAATTTTAAGAATTTGATAATAAATTTGAGAATTTTGAGAATTTGATAATAATTTTGAGAATTTGATAACAATATTGAGAATTTGATAATAATTTTGAGAATTTGCTAATAAATTTGAGAATGACAAATAAATAAAAATAAAATACATAATTAAAAATAAGCGATAAAATAAACAAATAGAGATGAAAATGAAATCACGCATTTTTATTTATTTCAGAATTAGGAGTCAGTAGCCCCTCTTTACCACTCATACACATACAAAAAAAAAATAAACACACACACACACTAGCCCAGATGTGCATGTATGTGCGTGCGTGTGTATATATGTATATTTGCTTTCTAGTGTAGTAATATTAAATTAAACGCGCGCGCACACACACACACACATATATAATTATAATTATTTACTATAATAATTATTAAATACCTGCAGACACTTGTGTTTCATCCTTTCGGGAATCTTCAGTGCAGGGTGTCACGATTAACACCAGTCGATAGATTCGAACTTGGCGACAGAAGCCATCCCTGGCTTCATTATCAAGGACCTAATCCATTCGGCTATCGTTAACCGCGTGAAATAACGTTTAAATTTAAACATTTTATTTTTAAATGTTTTTTTTACATCAGTCACAGTACTGAACAAATCTTATGCACGTTTCCGAGATTCTGCTTTATTCATAATGAAAATTACTTTTTAGTAAAATTTCTAATAAAAAAATTTCGCCTCATCAATATATAAAAATGAATTTATCGTAATTTTTCACGTTAAAAGCCCACCTAGTGTTTCACTCTGCCCTCACGGAGAGTCAAGTAACTAGAACCGTCTAGGTGTTGTGAATTATTTTTTATGTATCTTAGTTGGATAGGGATAAGCTTTTACGTTTTTACGTTTTTGAATATATATTTCTCGCACAAGTGATCATCATTTTATGTAATCGTTGATAACTCACGTGTCATGAACGCATTCTAGCACAAATGTAAAAAGAGGCATGATCCACAAATGAAAGAACATGTAGGAGTACTTAATAAGAAATATATTACTATCTCCAATGCTAAAAACAAAAGAAAACATGTTGCAAATGTCGGAGAGAGAGAGAGAGAGAGAGAGAGAGAGAGAGAGAGAGAGAGAGAGAGAGAGAGAGAGAGAGAACTATGCAGGAACAATAAAAGTACGTATTACATTTAAAGGAAAGTACCTGTGAATTTTGTTCAAGAAGTAACTTCCCTTATGCCTACTAATTTTTTGAGGAATCTGTATCATGAAGAATTGTCTGCGTGTATATGTGCGTATGTCCAGAGAAGAGTCTATGCCACTCTGTCTAGAAAATCAACATGTCATCTGTACGTACGCACGTATGTTGGAAAAAAGAGGAGAGGAAAATAGAGAAGAAAGAGTTGTTACACAGAAACATGTTTAGGCAATTAAAAACGTTCCTGTTACTTGCTTTGAATTGGTTGTGTTCTGGAAGTCTATACGACTGCTTCTAGAAAATCAACATGTCATCTGTATGTACACTCGTTTCCGACATTCAGCTTCATTTATAAAACACAAATGTTGTCGGAAGAAAGAGGAGAGAACAATATGGAAGAAAGTTGTTACAAAGAAATATGTTTAGACAATTAAAAAAGTAACTGTTACTGGTTGCATTCTGAAGTCTATGCGACTGCTTCTACCATGTCACCTGCATGTACGCTCGTTTCCGAGATTCAGCTTTATTAAACATAAATGAGTGTTGGAAGAAAGAGGAGAGAACAATAGGGAAGAAAGAATTGTTAGAAATAATCAGGGTTTGTAGAAATCATGCAACAACCATTAGCCGCTCGAATTACGTCCGATGGCTTTGAAAAACGAGCCATATTATTTCGATCGATTTCATCGAGTTCTATTTTATATCCTATATTTAATTTTTTTAATCATAGAGGAAGTTTACGGACTTGTTACATCTGTAATTTTATCTAATGATTCTTCCCTAATGCACATTAGAAAAACCATTTAATGATGCACAGTTTCGATATTCATTTAACTTTCCTCCTCATATTTTCGTATGACGGATATTTAAAAAAATATTTTATAATCATTACGTCTTTTCCCCAAACCTTATAACTTATGTACTTAGAAAAACAAACTAAATTTAAATAAATTGCTACTAAAAAAGCAACGTATATTCAATACGGTGACTGTTTTACAATAGGTGTAGTTCTTCAGCATTAAATAACTTTTTTGAAACTTATCAGCAGCATAGATCCTCCCAGTACTATATTACGATGTGAGATAACACTCTCAGGGGAACAGTGTTATAATAACGTAGAATCAGCAGGAGTACTAGTAGTGTGCAGCGCATACGACTTCTCATAATGGACACCACCAGATAGTAAACTCCACTTACCCTTTATTATCCTTGTAACCTTTTCGGTTAATATATCTTTATTACACCTAATCTGTGTTCCGTGTTTTTCTTCCGTGGTCCCAACCTTGGATCCACATCAATAACCAAAAGGAACCAAAATAAAAATGAATCTTGAAGAATATCACCTTTTCCCATCTGTCACCAGCATTTCTCTTTTAACTCCCACTATTTCCTACTCCCACTTAGAGTTCAACTTGCTTTTAGGAGTTTTGGAACATTCCAAAAAATAGTGTGCGATCTTTTACCCTGGCTTTATTTCATTTTATTTGGATTAGGGTTAAGAATAGGGTTATTTATATCTCTTTATGTGCACTCATCTCCACAATATTTCGTATTACTTTTGTAAATAAAATTAATTTGAAAAATGTTGTATTTTAAGTAAGACTGTCCATAGAGTAAATGCGGACAATGATGATTGAGTCAGATTTAGATTAAATTTAGAAAAATAGTTAGATATTACTATCGACCCTCTAATCCAATGGTTCTCAACCGGGGTCCATGTGGACCCCCATGGTACATGTAACGTTAATATCGGTTCAGCCTTCCTTCAAAATAAACTGTTGATATATGTTCTTTAGTTTTCTTTACATTACTGAAAAATAAAATAAGCTATAAGGGTTCACCCAAATACATTAAAAAGAAAGAAAGTCACGATTAAAAACGGTTGAGAACTAGTGCCCCTCAAATAATTTTGGCCTTATACCTAATTTGCAATTATTGTTTTCATTTTGTTGTTAATTTTTGTTATAAATAAAAAATTAACTAGTCTAAAACGTGCTGATATGCCGTAAAACAAGTCACAAAACTCCTGACTCTAAAATTTTTCTTTCATTGAGAGTCCTGTAGGAATCGTTTTGTTCAAACAAAATATTACCCACCTTCGAGGCTGATATCGGCGGCAGAATTTTGCCAGTTTACAATGCCCTCTCCTACTATTAATTCTGATCGACTCCCACCACCCCACATATGCACAACACTGGCATATCGCTAAGTGTCTACTCGATTAACTACGAATTATCTGTGAGTTAAAAAACGCAACCTCAGAACTGATTATTCTTCCTCCCTTTTCTCGCACTAAATTCGAGCTGCCATTTTAATTAACGTTTTGGGCGGGAATTAATTGGTTTCCGATAGACGAAGGAGAGAGGCGGGGCACTTGGTAAAGTGCACAAGCAGTTCTACTTTGTGAAGACCAAAAAAGAATTTGTCAATTGTAATACAAAAAAAATCTTTTTTTCTGTCTCTGTATTTCTCCCTCTGTTACATATCTTTCCTTCTTTCTTACTCTTGTATACCCTCTCTCTTTTCCCGTGTCTCTCTTTCCATGACACTCCGCTCGCTTATTTATTCTATCTCTAATTTCCTCTATTAATTTGTTTCGGAATCCCCCCTTCTTTCTCTCCTTCTACACACACACACACACACAAGCGCGTGCACACACACACACACACACACACACACACAACTAAGAAGCCGACAAAAGAGAAATCCAAAGAAAAACAGCTGCACGAGCGATTCGTACAGATGAGATGCACGAAAATACTTGGACATATCAACAGAAAGAAACAAATAACTGAATCACTAATAACAAACGCACAAGATAACGCGATTAGAACCAACTACATCAAAGCAAAGATCGACAAAACATAAGAAAACAGCGAATGCCAACTCTTTGGACAAAAGGGCGAAACGATAAACCACACAAGTAAATACAGACAACAATGCCAAAATGAATATATGAATAGACATAATCAGATGGGGGAGAGAATACACTGGGAACTACGCAAACAACTGAATGCTGAACACTCAGATAAATCGAACAAGCATTTGATTACGAAAATGTGGCATAGTGCATGTAAGCATGCAGCAGAGGCTGACTGGCTTGCGAAGAGATTAACAGCAGCAGTAGCCAAAACGGAGCATATGCAAATTAGGAAGTGTGCGCAAGAAGAAAAAATAGGAGAAAAAAGGCACCACGTCGTCGAGAGGAGCTAGGTGCGCGTCGAAAAAAATGGACGTGTAAAATCCAGACCGAGAATGGACCGGCTGTGACTAGCATGCGGTCGGAAGGAAGAGAAACTACCAGACTAGATGAACATGTGGCAACAAAGGACTTTTTAAGTAGTGTCGAGACGGGAAAAGGGAGAGTAACGTGTAATAAAATCTTTTGTTAAAAAAGAAGAAAATGCCGGCTCGTGTTTTTTTTAGTTTTTTTCCTTTGTTTGTAACGACTACGTTACAAAGATATCGAAACGCATTGTGGTAAATTTAATTTCGTAATTTATAGCTTTTTTTCAAATTGGATGTTTTAAATTGAGGTTTTGTACATTAATGTATTTTAACTGAAATAAATATTTGAATTTTAATGCTAATGGTAATAGTGCTGCTGCTGCTGATGATGTCAAGAACAACGTATAATGGATGCAAAAGTGAGGGACAAACATACAAAGACACACGTTAAATCATTGCATAATGTTATTGATATATAGTGATGATATATTTGCGTTGAACGCAAATGTCTCCACCCCCATTTGTTTTTTGTCGCTGTTGAAAAAGAACGTTTCGCTCGGCTTCGTTTGAATGTTTTGTTTCACTGTTTTTTTTCTGTTATCTTAAGAAAACTTGCAATTCCGGTTTTTGACAGATCTTCTTGTAACAGAGAGCCATTTCTTACAGTAGGGAAAATACATAATACTCATATTGTCAATAAAAAATGCACTCAGTGTAAGCAGACCTCCGCCGAAGACGGAAACCTATCCCAATTGTCTTGAAGAGTTAATTTTATAACTTTATTTACATTTTACTTGTATAATGGTCGTTGGATTCCTATAAACGTGAGAATATATATATATATATATATATATATATATATATATATATATATATATATATATATATATATAATTTCCCAACTTTTATATCTTTAATAGTAGTAAGTACGTTTCTACTGCATATATATATATATATATATATATATATATATATATATATGCGCACAACATTTATTGTTTTGGGCTCAAATCAAGTTATAAAGTTAGATCCAGGTACAAGGAACCTATATCTAAAATTTAAAGTGTCTAGACCCAGAATTCTCGGAGGAGTTTGGTAGAGTTCTCAAAGGTCCAATCGTTAAACTTAGACCCCTTAACAGCCAAATTTTTGGCCGAAAACCGATCACATCGATTTTCCCAAATCTCAGTACCCTGTATATCAAATTTCGAGCCTGCAGACTAAAAATTGACAGAGTGATTGCGTAGGAAAATGTACACACACACACACACACACACACACACACACACACACACACACACACACACACACACACACACACACACCCTCGTTCACTTATATATATATATATACTAGCATTTCAGCCCGGCGTTCCCCGGCTGTTTGGATGTTGAGCAAAAAAAAAAAAAAAAGTGGTAGTAGGAAGGTAGGCTCGAACCCGTACCGCAAAGGAGGAAAAGAACGGGGTAAAAACCTAACATTAATGCTGTTACGACCACCGCCAAACCGGAAGCGATATTTTTAAAAATTAAGGCTAGACAATCTAAAGGTGAGGATAACTTAAAAAAAATATCGGCGAAAAAAAGTGACCCCCCCTGTAAAAAAGTGCCTAGTTGAAGGGGAAGATATTAATGTTTTTAGCCAATTTTTCGATATTTGTCGTATGAAAGGTCGAACTTTAAAACGATGCTGATCTTGGTAAAATCCGTCGCCTCTATTGAAAGTTTAAGGCAGACATGCATACATACATACATACATACATACATACATACATACATACATACATACATACATTTATATATTGGCAACTAACAATTTTCGACCCAAACTGATGAAAAAGCTTGCCCTATCTCTGAATACCCTTTATGTAAAATTTCAAATATTTGGACCAGAAATTGTCTGAGTAATTTGGAAGAGACCGCAGAGGTCAAGTTTTTTTAAAACTTTGACCCCTATTATGACTCGTTAAAATGTATTGTTTTGGGCTCAAATCAAGTTATTAAGTTAGATCCATGTCCAAGGAACCTATATCTAAAATTTCAAGTGCGTAGACTCAAAATTGTCGGAGGAATTTGGTAGAGTTCTCAAAGGTCAAATCGTTGAACTTTGACCCCTTAATCGCCAAATTTCTAGCCCAAAACCAATTACATCGATTTTTCCAAATCTCAGTACCCTGTATATCAAATTTCGAGTCTGTAGACTAAAAATTGACAGAGTTAATGCGTAGGGAAATGTACAGAGACACAGACACACAGACATGTTCACTTATATATATATATACATATATACACACACACACACACACATATATATATATATATATATATATATATATATATATATATATATATAATTGTAGGGATGATTAATCGGAATCGGAACTTTTGGGAGTAACGATATCGGAATCGGAAAAAATTGTGCCCATTTTCCGATGCCAAAAACGATTCCTTTAATTATCATTTTTTTATTTGATTTTGTTTAAAGCAAAACTTTTCATTGCTGGTTGTAATACTAAAATTTTATTTTATTATTACAACCAGCAGTGAAAGGTTTTATTCGTTGATTTTAAACTACTAGTAAAGCTAAAATCTAATAATCTCCTCCACAAATGTGTTTCCACGTTTTAGTAAATATATGCACGTTTAGCACGTGTGTTTACAGTAATCGGAGGGAAAGTCAATTTCATAAGTAAATATTTAGCGATTTATAAAGAATCAGGATCGGAATCGGTAATTGTCTCGGAATCGTGAATTTAGTACGGAATCGGGAATTATATATGATTTAATACGACAGAGTTTTCTTTCTTCTTTAATTTTCTGTTAACTTTCTCGATCTACCGAAAATTTTTTCCTGCTTAAATTGGTTTTATTGTCAGACATTTTCCTCAAATGCCTTCGATCCTTGATCGTCGTCAGGAGCATTTTTGTTGTTGTGAAAGAGGATTTTTTCTGTTGCCTTTTTATGCAATTTATTTTGCACTCTCGATTTGAAAATGTCTGTGATTTGTCTGGTTGTCAAGCGGCAATCTTGTTCAACTCTAACTTGATTACTGGTAATCATCTTTGGCCGGCCAGAGCGAGAAGCAACAATTACTGAAAAACATTTACTATTACTGGAAAACAAAAGGACAAGATTTTCTAGTAAAAAATATAATAAATTTTAACTTAAAATATTGCAGCATTAAGAATTGATTATATAATGTTGTAAATTGAATAAAAAAAATTCTTAATGCAGCAATATTTTAAGTTATAAATTTATTATATTTTGTACTAGAATATTTTGTCCTTTTCTTTTCCAGTTTTAACAACTAGTCCTTTACTTTTTCATGTTAAAGTTTAACCATATTACTTTTCATGCTCGCATTTTTCTATTGTAATCCATGATGTTTCTAGGCTTTCAGTAAATTCACTTGTTCCTTGTTTAATTTCAGTCTTATTTTTATGCCCCCATAGACATAACATACACATATGTAATAGCAATGTGCGACACTCGTCTGCTTTCAATAATATACCCCCAATTATCTACCTTTCATTCTCTCATTCTCTCTGTTTCACTTGTTACTGCTCTTTTTGCAAGAGCGATGAATTGGTAGCAACAGTAGTCACTGAAGCGATGTGGTTGCTATGGAAATCAGCCATAAAAACACCTCGCTCACCTCCTTACGTTTTTTTTTACGATTTTGAAGCAGTAAATTTATCATAACTTTGCGGTGAGCGGTGACGCTTTAAAGCAGTTCTAAATGACTAAAACTGCCACTTAACCATACGCATTCAAACACAATAGTGTTTGCATGATAGCATTCTATGGAATATTTTCATGCAGATTTCTGTAGTTTTTCAGTTTTTTGTAGTAAAAAAAAAAAAAAAGGAAAAACAACATATTGGTGGTTTGATCTTGAGGCTTAGTACACACTGACATCAACATAATAGAGATTTGAAGAATAGGAATATATAACGATTTTTAGTGGTACAGAACCATGCCATTAAAAATAATAGATAACAAATAATAATAATAATAATAATAATAATAATAATAATAATAATAATAATAATAATGATAATAAAAAGTAGCGAATGTTTAGCGAAACCCAGTATTTTTGAAACCACAATCAGGTTCGGTCAAAGATGGAGTACCGTTGCCACATCTGAGCAGGAGCTGCTGGAAGCAGCTTATCCTGCCTTGACAGAATTCAAAATAGACTTCGTAGCTTATTTGGGGGGGGGGACGGCGTTTCTCTTCCCTACAACCTCTTTCCCACAGAAGAGACGTTGCGAGCCTGTCTTTGCTTTGTTGCTATTTTATGGCAAGTGCTCCTCATCTGAGCTTCAATCTATGGTCTCCCCTTCGCCAAACTTTCACGAAAAACACTCGTCTAGCTGAAAACACTATCAATAATTTCCCTCACTCTTTATCTGTGCCTAAACCTAAACATAGATTCCATGAACAAAGCTTCTTTCTTAGAACTGCACGCCTGTGGAATTCTCTTCCGTTTGCCTGCTTTCCAGCTGACTACAATCTAATTATCTTCAAGTCCAACTTAAACAAGTTCTTGATGAACCGTTCCCCTAAGTAATCCGTTTTACAATATTCCCACTACTTATGCCATAATCAAAATGGCTAATGTATACCCATTAACCTTTATCCTCGAATGACCTCCGGGCCTTGATAAGTGGTGACTCCTGTGTAAATATTTTTTTATGTCCATTTTGTTTAAAATGGTTGGAAAACATTCCCCTAACAAAACTACAAGAATATTTGAGAATACGTTTAAAGGACGAGATTCCAGTGTGTAAGTTTTTTAATTCGAAATTAAACACCGTTTTGCAGTCACAACCGTCGGTTTATTTTTAGCTTTACTTTTCTATTAGCGAAGCGGAGGTGGCGACGCGGGTAAAACTGAAACGCGTACCACGTGACACCAACGATGGCTGACACACGGACAGCAGGGTGAGGGTTCTGTGTGGGAGGGGGCACTAAATGCAGACACAGCGTTTCCGGTACAAACTGGGGAAACGAATATAAAAACAGATCCGTGTGTGTGTGTGTGTGTGTGTGTGTGTGTGTGTGTGTGTGTGTGATCATTTAATACACTATAGGAGAAATAGAGACAAAGGGAGAATGAAAAAGGAAGATAATTGTATAAAACTTACGTAAGAGTGACTAGAAAGAGAGAGAGAGAGAGAGAGAGAAGGGTGAGAGGGTGAGACAGAGTTAGAGAGAGAGAGAGAGTGAGAGAGAGAAGTGGAGAAGGAAGGAGAGGGAGTAAATATTATACATGGATTAAAAGAAAAATACCCTCCGCAGAACGGGTAAATTGAATTCTCTGGATAGAACAGTTTTTCACTTCTTTTATACCCGTTTACGAATATTAAATCATTATATAAAGCTACGAAACCTTATGTCTAGAATCCGCATTCCAATTTTGATCAAAATCAATATGATTTTGATTATAAAAAATACCTATATGTTACAGAATATTAGAAAAACCGGTACCGTCGATTTCAAATCCAACACAAAGAAGACAACATCTGGTCGTCTATGTTGACTCTCTTCAGCCTGGTTTTATATCTGTCTCCCCGGAAATTACAATTCTCGACATTATTTTATCATTTTTAATTATGTATTTATTTTTAAAAACTCCTAATTGTTTCATTTTTATTTTATTTTATTTTTGGTTTTCTTAGAATTTTGCCAATATATGTGTGGTTGAATAGATTTATTAATTTTTTTAAATTTTTTTAATCGATAAATTTCGTTTTCAGGGAAGCAGTTAAAAAAATTAAAATAATTAAATACTCATTTTAAAATAAAAACAACTTTTAAATTAAAGATTTTAAATTTAAATAAAAAAAGAATAAAAAATTTATAGAATTGACATAACAATGGGATTATACGACAGTGCATGTATCTGCGATCAAGTCGGTCTTATTCTATTGGGGATTCAAGAAAAATAAGTCCCTCGATGATCACTTGGACTTTATAGAGACGACAGCTGAGGCCTTTCACACGACTCCGATGGAAACACCCTAGGTATGCTTAGAAAGGTAGGACTTAACTATAACATTTTAAGAAATATGATTTAAGATTACTATTAAAGCCAATCTGAATAAGGTCGATTTCCTAGACACAACCATAGACCTAGTAAATAAAGACATATTTCTACAAACAAAATAAAACTCTAATATATATAAATAAAGGATTCTGCCATTCAACTACAGTCTTCAAAAACATGGTCGCTAACATTAGTAAAAGAATATAAGATCTCGCATCAAATTATGCGATTTTGAACAAGAACACGATATTATAACGAAATACTATGCAGAAGTGGGTTCGCAGAGGTCTCATACTAGTTCATTCAGAATTAACAAACTCAAATCAACCACAATAGAATGCGAAATATCATTTGGTTCTCGCCCCCTTTTCCTTTAACATCGAAACACGAGTAAGTGATATATTCCTCAAGCTACCAACTAAATACTTCACCCACAGCATAAAATACACAGATTACTTAATATAAATGCAATTAAAAGTAGCTACTCTATAATCCATAAAGACATTCATCTCAAACGAACCGAAGATAAGAGAAAGCACCACCTAGAGGGTAACTAGCCGAATCCACTGTGAAAAATTTCCCCCACTCTTTATCTGTGTCTAAATCAAAACGTGGATTCCATGAACAAAGCTTCTTTCTTGGAACTGCACGCCTGTGGAACTCTGTTCTGTCTGCCTGCTTCCCACCTGACTACAACTTAGATGTCTTCAAGTCCAACGTTAACAAATTCCTAATGAACCGCCCCCTTAAGTAAACACTTCATCAAATCTCCACACTAAGGTAATGTACTTGCAATAACCCTTATCCCTGAGTGGCTTCCGGGCCTTGATAAGTGGTGACCAAAAAAAAAAACTGCAAGGAGAAATTCCTGTATATGAAGTGACGATCACAATTCAGCCCAAAGCCAGAAACATACATTGACACATTCAAGCAGAAATTATATCTACGCAGAAGCTCATTTGAAGTAAGAATAAGAATTAAAACAGCCTTAGTGACCCGAGTGTATTGATTAAACCATAACTGGAAAGAAATAGAGAGAAGGCCATCGTACTCCCCAGCCTCGACATACGCGAAAAATAAGGGACATTAACGATTCTAGTAAAACTTATTTAAGCAAATGAGCGAACTGTTCAAGGGATATCTCTACAGAAGACAAACACTCTTAATAAGCTGGGAAAGCTATTTGACGGATACAGAAATTACGTTAAAATTTAAAGTAAAATCAAGATAAATTCCTCATCTCACAAGCAGAAAAAAAAAAGATTGACATATAGATAAAGTATTTTAACTAACGAAGATTGTTTGTAAATTCCATTAATTTTGAAATTAATTATGTCATACTTTTTTTTTTATTTAATTTCTCAATACATAGATTACTTAACATAAATGCAATTAAAAGTAGCTACTCTATCATCCATAAAGACCTTTATCTCAAAGGAACCGAAGATAAGAGAAAGCACCACCTAGAGGGTAACTAGCCGAATCCACTGTGAAAAATTTCCCCCACTCTTTATCTGTGCCTAAATCAAAACGTGGATTCCATGAACAAAGCTTCTTTCTTGGAACTGTACGCCTGTGAAACTTCGACAGGATAAGTTTTAGATCAATCATGTTTATGATTTTAAAATAAAATTAAAATATATTTTTAAAGTAAAATTAAAATATATTTTGAAAGTAAAATAATTTTTTATGTTAAAACTTTCTCTAAAGTTATCATTAGTAAAATGACAATATAAAATAAACCCATGCTCTAAAAATATACACCTTTTAAAATGAAAATTACTTGCTCTTTGAGAAATAAAACTGGCTTTGACGAGATTAAAAAAACAAAAAAAACTTTTCGGTTTTACGATAAAATATAGACCATAACAGAACACATAAACAATTAAGAAATATTCTCATTTCGGGCAAAGGGGAACTAAGTAATTAATTTTAATCTAAGGTTTTTATATTTGATGCAATTTTTAATGCTTTAATTATTTAAGTTAATTGTTTTTAATTTTCTATGTTTTTATTTTAAAGTAATAATTTAGTTATTTCAAAATGTAATTTTTGCGTTCTTTTTTTCAAACCCTCGAACCCAAAAGTGTATGATTAAGAGGGTTTTGGTAACAATGCTAACTAAATTTAAGGAAATAAAAAGATAAATACATTTTATCCAATCACTCATGTCGGCAATTTAAAAAAAAAAATCCAAAATTAACATTAAAAAAATCAGGTTTAAAATAATATGATAAAATAATATCAAGAACTATAATCAACGTTGTATTCTGTGTAGCTTGCGAAATACCATTTCCGATCAGACAGATATAAGACAGCCCAACATAGACGTTCAGAGACTGGCCCCTTTCGTGTTAGATTTAAAACCGACGATACCGATGTTTTTCTAATCCTCGATAACACATATTCATATAAATATTACGCTGTTATATAGATGCTGGTATTCTCTCCCACAAACCTTACACCCCCCCACACACCCCGCTTATTTATCTTACCACTTATAAATGTCGCTTTCTTTATTTTTGTTATTGTTATTAATAAGAGTTGTGTTAAAGCTTATATTCACGCACTTCATAAGCGCTTGAGAGAGTTAACTCACGTACATGCATTAGGTTACCTCAATATCATTATGCATTTAGAAAGGCCATCGTAATTTACTGGCAAAAGAATTCTGTCATAGTCACGGCAAAACATGTGTCTGTGAATAACTGTTTTATCCATGAATAATATAAAAGAACGATAATCTATTAACCTAGATTATCATATATATATATATATATATATATATATATATATATATATATATATACACGTTTTATTTTTTGTTACCGTATCTTTCTGTTAAGTTACATTATTGTTTCGGCTACACGGCCGTTTTTTTTGGCCGTTTGTAGCGTCCTCAGACTTTTACAGAAAACGCATATTTGCTCTACAACAGTATTGAGCACTTTCTTCAGTTTTTATTAATTACCATCTCCACTATATATATATATATATATATATATATATATATATATATATATATATATATATATATATATATATATACTAGCAGGCCGCTCGGCGTTGCTCGGTCGCAAAAGACGCATAAATATTACATTTTAATTAATACAGAAACTGAGGCATGTGCATAGGATTATCATCTTTTTCTAAACAGTTCACTTCTTTTAAGAAAAAAAAAAAAAACTAAAACAAAACTCGAGCTGGGATTGAAACTTAAACCTAAACACATTGCGTCAAGTACGCTAACCATTACATCTGCTTGACACGTCCTTTACAAATTGTTTTCAAAAATCTTATTCTTAACATAAAGAAGCTGTCATGTTTCTCGACCGCACATGCGCAGTCGTGAAATAGTTGACAAACACGTAAAAATCCGACGACCTTTACGTACCAATTTTTCAATTTTGACCCGATAGCAGCCCCCTTTCCGGGTTAAGACGGATTAAAAAAGTTTTCCACACAACTATGAATATCCTTTATACCAAATTTCAAGTCTGTAGATCAAAAATTCGTTGAGTATATAAGTTCAGAAGTGTCCTCACACCACATTCTCATATATATATATATATATATATATATATATATATATATATATATATATATATATATATATATATATATATATATATAAATGACTACTTAATTTTATCACATAAATTAATATATGAAAATATAATTTTATGCGCAAATTTTAAGGATTTTCTTCAACAGTGCTCAATACATAGGCAGAGCTAGGTAGTAAGTTATAAAAATATATATGGTAATTAAGCTACACAGAATATCCCGCGTTTCATTCTCACGAGAATGAAACACGGAATATTCTGAAACATAGCTGATGGAACGAAAGCAGTCTACCACCGTGTGTTCGGAATTTCGCACAGATTCTCAGGTTTGACAGAAATATTCCTAATTTTGATAAAATACACCAGAAGAAAGAGAAGTTATATCGGCAGACATATATCCCCCATAGATCCTTTAAGCGATGCACGTAGATATTTAGCATAAAGAGGGACACGTAGAAATGTGGGATCACCACGAATATCTATCAGAGAATTTTATACGTAATTTCATAAAATATCCTATAACTGAAGTCTTAGGGGAGGTTCGACTCCCATAGCTCCCTTAGAGGACACTTAGAGATTCGAAGATATAATTTACATGTCATAAAACTAAAGTTTAAGTTTTAATAGTGGAGAGGCTGACCTCATAGCCATATTAGTTGAGCACACTTACGTTGTCTTCAATGGAAAGTCTGATTAGAGTTTTAGTGTAGACTTTGAAATCGTTCTTTCTAATGAGGGCACGCACAGACATTGACATTTATATCTATAGATTGTTTTTGCAACTTCTTATCGAGTCATGGTACATTAGACAACTGGGCCTTGTATATATTTTTTTCATCCCGTACCACAACTCCTCCTCGTTATTATAGATCTTTTCTGTTGAAAATACTTCATGCAGAACATCTTCAGTCAGTAAACAATTTATACGAGCATGACCTTATGCAGTATGCTTTATATATAATACGCGTATTTACGTTTTACGTGCGTTATCACTTTCACACTCTTAAATGTAATCGGAATTCAAAAATATAATAAAATAAATAAATGAAATATAAATAAATAAAAACTTGTTGAATTAAAAAAAAGTGAATAAAAAAAATGAATAAAAAAAGTGAATAAAAAAAAAATGAATAAAAAAAAAATGAATAAAAAAAAATGAATAAAAAAAATGAAAAAAAAAAATTAATTGGTGTCGCTAAGTTGAAAAATTCCGATTTACCCATTTTTAATTATTTGCATTAGCCAAACTACTGTTCTCATCTTTTTATTTTTTTTATTACATCTTCACCCCAAACAAGGCACATTGCCACTTTGATGTAGGGGGCTACTATTAGGGGCACAGGTGGGGAGTTGGACAGCAAAATGTCGGTTCACGTTACACTTGAACTTCTGCATGTCAGTACAGTTGGGGAAGCAGGAACCTGGCAGGGAGTTCTAAAGTCTAGCGGTTCTGGGGAAGAAGGCTCTCTTACATCTAGGGATCTCGACTGTGAAGGGGTGGGATTGTACTGCTTGTCGGGTTTGTCGGGGGTATTTACGTAGAGGAGGTACAGGTGCTTGCAGCTCGTCGGAACATACACCGTTAAAGTACTTGTAGAACAGGCAGAGGGATGCTGCATTGCGTCGATAGGACAGAGGCTGAAGCTTGGATGATAGTTCAGGACCTATTAGGTTGGCGACTCTCTTTTGAACCTTGTCTAGGAGTGAGAGACTAGTAGCAGATGCACCGGTCCAAATATGACAACAATACTCCATACATGGGTGAATGGTGGCCTTATAGAGGTACAGGGTACCGTCAGGGGTCAGTAGCTTTCTAGCACGGTAGAGAGAAGCTACTTTTTTCGCAGCAGTCCTAGCAATGCTCTCAATGTAATTGTTCCAACTCATGTTTCCTGTGAACGTTAAGCCGAGGAGTTTAAAAGATGTGCTTTCAGACAAAGCGTCTTTGGCCATTGCTATTGGTGGTAGAGAAGGTTTCTTGTAGTTATTGAAGGAAACCAGTTTAGTCTTGGCAGCATTGAATGTGACCATCCATTTTTGTCCCCATTCCACTACAAATTGGAGCTCATTGGAGATGCTTCTGTCATTTCTTTAGATATGTGTTCATTTGTTTTCCTGTCGTGTCTGTTATAGAGCGTTGTGTCATCAGCATATATACCCATCTCACAGGCAATTTTGTCAAGGAGGTCATTTATGAATATTAGGAATAATAGATGTCCAAGGATAGACCCCTGAGGCACTCCCGCATTTATATCATATTGTTTAGATGTACGACCGTCGAGGACAACCTGGATTTTTCTTTTATCTAAGACGGATTTAATTATGTTAAGTATTCTTCCAGTGATACCGTATGATTTGATTTTCCTGAGAAGACCTTCGTGCCATACCCTGTCAAAAGCCTTAGATATATCAAGAGCTACCGCTCTACCCTCCCCTGCTTTGTCAAGTGAATGGTATATACGCTCAGAGATTACAGTTAGAATGTCTGCTATGGAACAGGCTTGCCTGAATCCATATTTTTGGTCGGTAAGAAGTTTAGCATCTGTAAGGTGATGGACTAAAGCTTGGTTAATTATGGACTCCAATATTTTGACAAAAAGTGGGAGGAGGCTAATGGGGTGGTAATTTGCTGGGTCAGTTCTTTTGTCAGAATTCTTGAAAACTGGTACCACAGAAGCAGTTTTCCAGCAGGCAGGAAAACAAGATTCATTAAGGCATTTGTTGTAAAGTTTGGAGAGGATTCGAGCTACTTTGGCGGAGCACTTTTTTAATAGCACAGCCGGGATAAGATCAGGTCAACATGATTTTGCAGTTTCAAGATTTTTTATGATGGCATGCACCTGAGAAGGGGTGATTTTCAGATCGTCAATGTGGCGTCTGTCCGCAAAGGAAAGTCTGGTAGAGGGTGGTTAGCAGGGTCTAGTGTAGAGTTGGAGGCAAACCGACTGGCAATCATGTTAGCCTTCTCGATTGCTGAGCAAACAACTTCATGATTGTTGGATAGTGGGGGAATTGTTGATTGCCCATTATTTACTACACTGTTGGAGATTTTCCAAAAGTCACGGGTTCCTAATTTCTGAGCTTCGATGCGTTTTTGGGTGGTTTCTCTCTTAGCTGTCGCTATTTCTTTCTTACAGTTACTTCTGACTTCTATATTCTTCTGTCTGTTTGAACTGGATTTATGTCAGTTAAATCTGTGGTATGCGTGCTGCCTTTGCGCGATGGCAGCTGCACATATGGAAGTAAATCATTGGGGAGAGTGGGGCTTGCTATAAAATTTCCGCGTGGGGACATGTGCTGTTTTGAACCATTCAGTGGTCTCATTTGCGCACTGTTCAGCAGAAAGTGAAAAGATATTTCGCCATAGGGCGTCTCTAATGAGATCCCTGATGGCTTCCCAGTCGGCCTTTTTATAATATCTCGTTGTTTTGAGTAATGGCTCTTCCATTTTGGCTTTAGGGTGATTTCAACTATTATCACTACATGATCAGCATTCCCAAGTGGGCTGTAGGCGTTCGTAACACAATCATCAAGAACTGTGGTCAGAAACAGATCTAAAAGTGATGCGTGTTGCTCTTGCTGGTCAGGGAAACAGGTTGGAAACGTAGCCGTCTGTGATAGGGAATTAACTGTTATTTTTCACAATGTTTCGGCCAATATAACCTCTGACCTTCTTCAGGTGTATCTTGTTGAGGATTAATAATCTGTATTATTTGGATTATTCAGTCCCCTGCTCTCATCTTGGGTGTTATTTTCACAACGTTTCAGCCGATGTAACTTCCGAACTTCTTATCGAGACTCTGGAATCTTTCTATCAAATTCTGGAATTATTATTCGCAATCTAAAAAACAAAAGCTCGCAAATATAATATCAAATCGGCATTTGCCAATTTTAAAATGAATTAATTCAAAATCGAAATCAATTATCCTTTTTATTAAAACACTTAAAAAAACATTATTTTTTCATGAATATATAACAAATTAATGTTACCAAAGGCAAGATAAGTTACTCTACTACCTATCTGGATACGTTTAGTAGTGTTTTAACATATTTTAAAGCGTTTTTCGGTTCTAAAGAAGTCGTGTGCTCACTTTGTCGATTTAGAACGAAAACTAACAAAACACACCCAATAAATGTCACTAACTGTATGAAGATGTAACTGTATTTTGTTTAATGTTCGATTTGTAAACGATTATCAAGTGTGCTCGTGCAATGTTTATGACAGTCATGATTATTTTCTGTTCTAACTGCCCATGATTTTATTACTCAAGACAAGGCATGAAATCACTTGATGTATAGAAGTTAAGAAATACTACTTCAAGGCAAAAAAATAAAAAAATAAATAAAATAATAATAAAAAAATAATAAAAATAAAGTTATAACAATTTAAATTTTCTTAAAGAAGAAACTTAATAAATAATACTTATTAAACCTTGCATATGCTTATTATTTTCAGAGAAGTATTGCCACATGAGAAGGTAATGCATGGGAGGATAGTCTCGTAACAACAGAACAGATACGCCACTACATCCGACCTGAATTGGACATACAAAATAAATACATTAATCTGAAATAGTTTAGTAAATTGAATTGATCTTAGTTCAGTTGGAAACTTCTATTGAAGTAACAGTATAGTTTCGGCTTCAGACATACACAAAATGTTCATAAGTTATAAATCACGTTATCTATAATATAAATCTCACCTAACTGTTTAAATGTATGTATGTATGTATGTATGTATGTATGTATGTATGTATGTATGCCTAAAACTTTTGACAGAGGCAACGAATTTTCACGAAATTGGTATAATCTTGAAGCTCGACCCTTCGGCCGACAAATCGAAAAATTGGCCAAAAACATTAATTCCTTCAACCCTCAACTGGGCACATTTCTACAAGGAGGAGTCACTTTTTTTCGCCTATATTTTCGAAAGTCATCCCTTGTTTTCGATTGTCTAGCTTTAATTTAAACCTACGTCACTTCCATTTAGCGATGGGCGCAAAAACAATAAAGACGTCATGTTTTTTTTTTTTTTTTTTTTTTTTTTTTTTCCCACGTTCTTTTCCTCCTTCGGGGTACGGGTTCGAACCTACCTGCCTACTACTATTTTTTTTATTTTTTTTGTTCAACACACACCTCCAAACACAAACATCCAGGCAAGTCATTTTTAAGGGCGCAAACGTATTACTAGTAACACTTATACACCTCCTCCTCTTCCTTCTCTCCCTCCTCCTCCTACTACTACTAAAAGTAATGTTTTAATAACATGTTTTATGAAACCTAAATATTTAACGCGTTCTTTTTTGGTTGGTCGCTCTTATTAATAAACGTGTTCGTTGTGTTCGTAATAACAGGTTGTGGTACCCGAAAGAATGTTTCGTTTGACGCCGATGGTCGGCGCGTGACGTCACGCCGAAGAAAGGGCCTACGTTTAGATGGGTCGAGACACATCTACACACTGATCATGCGTTGATCAAGTTACTTGTTCTGTCACGAATATATTTAGAAGTCATATTTTTCGACGCGTAGATTTAATGTGGAAGTTTTTTTTTTTTAAACGCAAGCGTAACAGGTGAATGAAAATACGATTCCTGGCCAAGGGAAGTAATGTATGCGATTGGATTATTTCCCTTTATTAAAAGTATGTTTCGTACTTATCTCCCTTGCAATTTTCTCCGAAATTTTATGATTTCTATTTATTTATTTATAAATAAATAAATAACTTAATTAATTGATTAATAATAATAATAATAATAATAATAATAATAATAATAATAATAATAATAATTGTTGTTGTTGTTTAAATATAACCAAGTTTTAATTACCCTTTCGCGTATACCTCACCTCACTACTTACTATAAGTTATAGCTTATAACTAGGGCTGTGACAACAGCATATTCTTTTCATTGTTTTGGCTCTCGAATATATATCTGACACAGACTCAGTTAATCAACCGAAAGCCACATCACTCTATATAAAAAAAACATATAAAATATTAACTGATATATACTCGAGAGTCAAAACAATGAAAAGAATATTCTGTTGTCACACAGCCCTACTTATAACTAATTTATTTAATAATAATTTTTGTTACTAAAACATGAAATTTAAGAAGACACGACGTTGCGTTTTTATTTAGAATACAAATTAGTACAAATCAAAATGAAAAACATTTTTTTTTTTAAATATGTGGTTTTAAGCAAAAACGACAGTACTTACTTGTCATGTCGAAAATAGTAATATATAAATTTTTTTCGAAAATTCAGCGAGTAGAACAAATGCTATAAAAAAAGCCTATCACCATGGTCTAAAGTATGCCAAATATTAAAGTGGCGAAAAGAGAGATAAATAACTCCTCTGCATTCGCAATCTTTAAGGTGTTTACATTCAGGGAAAATGCGAATGATCCTAATTTTCTGTAAAAATTAATTGTAACTGTAAATAATTTTCTACTAGATGGATTTTCGTAATTTTTGGATATATTACTATTTTCGACATAACAATTAAGTAAGTACTCTTGTTTTTGCTTGCAATCATATATTTAAAAAATCAAGTCACTCAGACTCCAAATTACTATTGGCTCACAGGAGCTTTCACGCAATCAAAGATCTCTCCTTGAAAACAGCCTGTGGTGTTCCTTGGAGTTGTGTGACAACAAGTCTCCCCAGATTTCTAGTACTCTCCACCTCTTTCAATAGCATTTGTAAATAAATTTGCATTATCGCAACAGCCGCTTGCCATTGATTTCTCGTTGGTAGCCTCTATTATTCACTAGAACTTGAGTAAGCCTCCCCAAAGTCCCAGTTCTCTTTGCACTTATCCAGCGGAGGTCTGGTTAGTGCTCTCTTCGGTCTTTTATTCCTCCTTGACTGGCTATTCGGTTTCACTCTTTTTTTGGGTGGGGGGCGCAGTGATGTGGTAATCGGGGATGGGGTGGGATTAGAGAACTTATAGGTATGCAGCTTCAATGTTATTTTAGCGCCTCATGCTTTGTCTCTGCAGCAGTTTGTCTGGCCTGCACTTGTGGTCCATGTGTGTTAGTCACTACATTCAAGGGGTTTCCTTAATATTTCAGCTGTTTTCATTATTTTTGTTTGCTGTATTTTTCCAGTCTTTTATTTTGATTCCAATTTCTCCCATTCTTTTTTTAAAGTGTTTCAGGATTGTTCCTAGTGCTCCTACTATTATAGGTATTAGCTTGATTTTCGTCATCTTCCATATGACTTTCAGCTCTATGGCTAGGTCTGTATATTTGCTCCATCTCCCCTTTTCTTTGATATTCACTTTGTAGTCGGCTGGAACAGCAAAGTCTATGATTTGTATTATTATCATTATTATCATTATCATTATCATTATCATTATCATTATTATCATTATTATTATTATTATTATTATTATTATTATTATTATTATTGGCGGCGGCGGCGGCGGCGGCGGCGGCTCTCAAGGAGCTTTCACACAGGGTTTCAAAGATCTAATTGAATACAGCCTGTGGTGTTCCCTGGAAGCTGAGTGAAAACAAGTCTCCCCAGATTTTCCAGTACTCTCCACGTCTTTCGATACAATTTGCAAATAAATTTGCATCATCGCAACAGCTGCTTGCCATTGATTTCTCGTTGGACTGGAATTTGAGTGACAATAAGCCTCCCCAAGGTCCCAGTTCTCTTCGCACTTATCACTGGAGGTCTGGTCAGCGCTCACTCCTCGATCTTTCCTTCCTCCTTGACTACTTGGCTATTTGGTTTCACTCTTTTTATTGGGGAGGGGGCAGTGATGTGGTAATGAGGGGATCGGGGTGGGGTTTATTATTCACCCTAAGCAAGACATGTTGACACTTGAACGTAAGGGCCTACTAACCGGGATTATATCTAGGAGAGACTCTGGGGAGTTGAGCAATGAGACGTCAGTTTGCCTTACATTTAATCTTCTGCACGTTAGTACAGTCAGGGAATCAAGAAACAGGAAGGGAATTCCAAAGGCTAGCAATTCAAATGAAGAAATTATTAGCGTAGAAGACTTTCCGGGATTTTGGAACTTCAACAGGTAAGGGATGGTATTTGTGTTTCACTGTTTCCAGTTGGATCAAATTACGCACTGCCATGAGCATTCTTATGACAGTTTTATGAACCTTACTACTTGTGGGCTGGTTTATAACAAATTGGAACTGCTGGTTTTATTTCAGACAGTTGTAACGAAACGGTGCACTCTTTTAGTAACATAGTGCGTAAGGGCGCGTGTAAGAAAATCATCATCAGCAGCAGCCGTAGGATAGCTGACTAGCGAAAATAGCAGCAGCAGCAGCAGTTAAAGCAAGTATGCAAATTAGCAAGTGTGAACGCGCTGACGTCATGGGAAGAAGAAGGAGAGAAAAAGAAAATGAAAAAAAAAAAGGAAAGGAAGCGACCGGGGATGTTTTGAAGCAATGTGCCGTGGGGTCAGTGAAATGCATTGTCGGTAATTACTGGAATAAATGTTTTTTTTGTATTCACCTAAATAATAAAAAAAAAATACTGTCTCATTTGTATGTCCTTTCTTATTTGTTTGTTCCTGCGATGGTACCAAACAACGTGCGTGTCTGAGTGACTGAAATGTAATGACACGGTTCGAGCGTAACGGACGCATTACACACCTTTCAGAGCAAACAGATTCTTTCCATCCCGCTTTTTTGTTTTCATCTCACTTTCCTCCTCATAGATGGGTTGCCTTTAATCATGAAAGATAATACATTGATCTAAAATAGTACACTAAATTAGCATTAAAGATAGTACAAAATTTATTTCCAATCGATTTCATCAAATTTCATATTTAATCCTATCAACGGTTTTTGTTTTGATTATGAATATAAGATAGCTCTTCCACACAAACTCAAGTCATCTTTCTTTGCTAATGACAACGAGAAATTTGACAGGAATCTAATACTTTCCTATCCTTGGTTTTTGGTCAGCATCTTGCTGTTATGAATTCGGAATAATGGCATATGAGCAAGAAAATTTAATCCCACCGAAACTATAGTACTATAACTTCTATTAAGAATACTACTCCCAATCATGGTAATTCTGTACCATGATTATTTAGCTGCTACTACTACTACTACTACTACTACTACTACTACTACTAACACCACTACGACTAATTGTACCTATTTACAATGCCTCCCCACGGGACAGAGTTAGACACCAGGGTCGTTTTTTATCGTGGAGAAAAGGTACAAAAATTAAAACTCGTCTCAGTCGTGAAGGACTTCTCTTCCACTGAAAGAGAACAAGAAATGAAAGTGCAGCATTTCAAGAACATATACTACACTTTGATCTTGGCCAAAAGACACTACAACTAATTATAGTAAGAGTACTTTTATTCGTAGGCTCAAATTCGACGTCATTATAATGATATTCAAGGGAGATAATTCATTTTTTTCGCATTTGATCTAATTTCAAATCTCTATTCATTTTGATGACAACAATGACGGCGATTTTTTTCATAGTTGAATCTATTTTAACAAAACAAAACTATTCGATGAATTTACGTAAATTTTGGTGGATTCTACCTTTGTGTAGAGGAAATAAATATAAAAAAGATAAAAGGACAATAAATAAACAAAACAAACAAATAAAAACCCAAGAGATGAAACGAATCAAAGTCGGTGTTTTTTCTTCTCTCTGTTCTTTTTACTTTGAACGAAGTGGCCTTTCTGCTTTCGGCTTTGTGGTCGGCACTTAACGCCGATGGAATGCGTTTGGATTTCACGATTAGCCAATCGCCTCGCATGGAGACGCGGGAGGGCTTGAAACGTTTGTGACGAATTTATAATAGCCGTGTATTACGCATCACGTAGCGGCAGTGTTCCCATTTTCTTGCCTACGCACGAATGTATAGTTAGACACAAGGTTAGTTCCCTAAAAAGGGGTACCCTAGATTGGAACAAAAATAAAAATTGCATCACTCTAGAAGAACTTTTCCTTCACTGACCGAAGACAGAATAGACTAGCATCAGAACAGATACTACACTTTATTCCTAACCAAAAGGTATGATTGACCTACTGTTTAACTCCCAGTACTTGATAAGGCGATTGCACAGAGGACTAGCACACTTTCTACTACTACTACTACTACTACTACTACTACTACTACTACTACTACTACTAAAAATAACTACTACCATACTCACAACCGCTACTACGGCCACTAAGACTTATATTAAAACTGACATTACGACTATTCCCATTACAAATTTCGTTCCATATTAATCTTTTTTTTTAAATTGCGCATGCGTCCCAAAAAATCGAAAGAATAACATTCAACAATCGTACTTTATATATATATATATATATATATATATATATATATATATATATATATATATATATATATATATATAAATTACAATTAAATTTACCAAAATGATCCAAGATGGTAAAATTAAAGCATATTGTACATATTAAAGAATTAATATTTATAAAGTTATCTCAGCCAGATGTAAAAGCTCGATAAAACCAAATAGGAAATCGAGCTTATAATATGAACAAACAGTTAATAAAATATGCTAAAAAAAAAACACTTATATATATATATATATATATATATATATATATATATATATATATATATATAAAACGAAAGATTTTTTAATAAAAATAAAATTTTATTTACAAAAAACGAAATAATTTCATTTTTAAACAAAAAAGTCAATTTGGAATACCTTTTTGATGTTTATTTTTGTTATTTTACATAAGTCCAATTCACCGTTCACATTTAGAAATGTCGACTTTTAAAGGTTTTAGAGTATGTTTACAATGAATACCCTTCAACCTCCCCATGTTAAGAACAGCTTTCGGAATAGACACTCCCCAACAACCTCCCCATGTTAAGAACGGCTTTTGGAATTTGGCACTTTGGAGATATGACCGTTGTGGGTAATACTCCATGTTCAATGAGAAATCTTCTACTTAAATCTTCTTGTTCCCAAAATTTTACTTTTGCATAATTTTTTTTTTATATTTGCAACTTGCGATGGTCGTGCTATCCATTTTTTAAAACTTAATTTTTATTATTTTATCAATTACTTTCGATTTTTTTGGCGTATGACTAATTAAAAAAAAAAAAAGATTAAACCAGAACGAAATTTAGATTTCCGTTCCATTTTTAAAACTACCGTAAAACAGAGTGTTCTCCACAAGTTTAACCCAAATTTGTTTTACAGGTCTGAATTCCCTATATATCAAATTTCAAAACTGTAGACCAAAAATTGACAGAGTAGTTCGGTAGAGAGACCATTCCTCTCGCACACACAGAAGCAAGGTCACTTTTATATATAAATAGATTGTGATGACTACGATTTGTAAGATCCAACTACTGTGTCTACTACAACGAACACTTAAAGTACTAGTTTAACTACTACTACTACTACTACTACTACTACTACTACTACTACTACTACTACTACTACTACTACTACTAATAATACTACTAATAATAATAACAACAACAACAATCACAATAACAATAACAACAATGATAATAACAACAACAACAACGACAATAATAATAATAATAATAATAATAACAGCAACAACAATCCACAATAACAATAACAACAATGATAATAACTACAACAACAACAACAACAACAACAATAATAATAATAATAATAATAATAATAATAACAACAACAATCACAATAACAATAACAACAATGATAATAACTACAACAACAACAACAACAACAATAATAATAATAATAATAACAACAATCACAATAACAATAACAACAATGATAATAACTGCAACAACAACAACAACAACAATAATAATAATAATAATAATAATAATGATAACAACAACAATCACAATAACAATAACAACAATGATAATAACTACAACAACAACAACAACAACAACAATAATAATAATAATGATAATAATAATAAGAAGAATAATAATACTAATACTACAACACATTATCACATTATGACTAATTATAGTAAAAAGTACTATGTATTATGATTCCAACGACTACAAAGCCTACTACTCCTATAACGAACTACTAATTATAGCCACTATGGGACTATTACTCCTACTATTAAGAACGCTAGTGTAATTAATACTAAGACTACTACTTCGTGAACATCTATGAAAGGTTATGATATGACAATTACGTATAATACAAGTAATAGCAATATGAATAAGAATAATATTATTTCAATTTTTTTATCATTTTGTTTTGGCTGGGTATGGGGTATCCTACCGGATGCCAGGCATTCGGGCGCTATTTCTGACACACCAGGTCTTGGTCCTAACTGTCCCTTTAAGTGCAATTGTTTGTATATTTCTTGCACTTGGTTCACCGGGTTATTATGATTACTGTTATGACAACTATTATGAGTGCAAAAAGATACTGTAACTAATAAGAATAGTAATATGAATATTAATTCTAAACCAGTAGAACCCGTGGAAATTCCACGGAATGAGAAATACATCGAATCAACCGATATGTTTTGATAGAGTTGATATTTTTCTGGATAGCGCAAAAAATATTTTTTTGTAAAAAACACAAACAAAACAAATAACATGCAGCAAAAATGAGTTTATTAGCATTCCTATGAAAATAGTATCCATTGTATTTTAAATATAAAACTAATCCAAATGAGATAAATTAATAAGTACTTATAAATACTCATAAAGTAATATTGTGCTACATAGTTCAATACAGTTAATATAATTATATTGTAAGAGACTATTTTTAATTTACTCCTTCTGCCCAGGACCTTGGCAGACAATGTTCTTTTTCCCTGCTTCTTTCTAATGTTCCCTTTTTTGCATAACGTTTCGTTGATTTTTTTCTTTGGCGAAGAACTGCTGCATGTCGAAATTACTACCAATTCTTTTCTCACACCGTTACAGCAACGATCATATATTATTGTAACGATATTCGAAAACGAGACTATGTCAAAGGGAAATCACTCTCATATTCTTGTCCAGTGTTGTCAAATGGTATTTTGAAGCCAAATTTCGCGAGCTTGGCTTTTTCTGAAGCAGTTTGGCCTTAATAAATTATATTCAACTTTTTTCAAAGAGTAACGTACGGACTAACTAAGAAAGGGACAAGCCAAATATTATATATATATAGAATGATATAAGATCTGTTATTGATATTTTTTATTGGCGATATACGCAGTTGCTTTTTTTTTTTACACCACTTATCAAGGCCCGGAGGCCACTCAAGGATAAGGGTTAATGGGTATACGTAAGTAGTGGAAATTTTGTAAATTGGATTACTTAGGGGGATGGTTCATCAAGAACTTGTTTACGTTGGACTTGAAGACAATCAGGTTGTAGTCAGCTGGAAAGCAGGCAAACGGAAGAGAGTTCCATAGGCGTGCAGTTCTAAGAAATAAACTTTTTTTTCTGGAATCTACGTTTAGGTTTAGGCACAGATAAAGAATGTAAGAAATTGTTGATAGTCGTTTGGGTTAGACGAGTGTTTTTCGTGAAAGTTTGACGAGTGGAGACCATAGATTGAAGCTCAGACGAGCAGTCTCACAAAAAAAAAATAAAATGAAGGAATATAAAATAAAATGAATATTAAGAAAGATCCTCCTCCTCCTCCTCCTCCCCCTCCTCCTCCTCCCCCTCCTCCTCCTACTATGAATACTATGTATTATAGTTGCTTAGTAAAAATGATTACTATGTGTATATTGGCTACTACTATAAAACTACTTGGCCTTTTGGCCAAGATCAAAATGTAGTATCTGTTCTTCAGATGCGGCACTTCCATTTTTCGTTCTCTTTCAGTGGAGGAGAAATCCTTCACGACTGAGACTATTTTTATTTTTGTACCTTTTCTCCACGTTAAAAAACGACCCTGGTGTCTAACTCAGTCCCGTGGGGAGGCATTGTAAATAGGTACTATAATTAATAATAATACTAGGACTGCTAAGAATACTACTAATAATACAATGACGGTTAATATAACTACTAAGAATAATGCTATGACTAAAACTATGAATGCCATGAATAATGCTATCACTACAAAGGGAAAATGTGATAACTATTAATATGACTACTGCGTATAATACTATGATTACTAATATAATTAAGAATTATACGATAACTACTAAACAACAAGTATTATTACTACTAGATAATGAGAGATATATATAATACGAAAGTATAATTATGGAAAGTAAGCTACACAAAATAAAACACTTTGTTTCGTTTCAGGGCAAATAATTAGGGTAATATAATACTACTCAAATATTGAAGTAAATACCGAAAAATGCACCCAATCTGTTATATTATGAAACTTAAATCGTCTTGCTTGGGCGTTGAAACCACCCACCCGGTTTACAGTTTCTATAAAACAAAGCCATAAAAGCCTTTTTTTTTTCTTTTTAATCGACGTTTTTTTTTTTTCGCGTTTAAAATATGCAAATAAAAACAAAACCAAATTCCATTTCTGCTTTTTTTTTCATCGGCATTTTACGAATTTTATTTGTATTTTTCATTGCAAGTTGGAATCGTTCTCAAACAAAAACAAAACAACTGCGTTTACGATTTAATCTATTTTAAAGTCTTTTATATATTCTGTAATTGACAGTTTAAAGACGTTGAAAATACTCAGATCAGTTTGCTTAGGCGTTGAAACGGTATTAATAAAATGAAACTACCTATCAACGCATATTAAAATCTAACTTTTTTTTTAATGAATGGAACATAAAAAATCGTGCAATAAATAACTGTTACCAAATGCAATAAAAGTTACATCTCATAGTTAATCGGTTGGTTAAGAAACAACGAAAAATCAAATCCATTTAACCGGTAAATCCTATTTCTCGCTGTAACTGTAACCAAACGCAATAGCAGTTATTTTTTTTTTCTAGGTATTTGCTTTAATTTTTACGATTTAAACTATTTTAAAGCCATTTTTATTGCATTACATTCCGTAATTGGCAGTTTAAAGACGTTAAAATTACTTGCAAATGTTTATTAATATTTTGAAAATGCTGCAAACAATAAACTTTTTAGTTTTTTAAAATCGGTAAAAAGTTGTAGACGGTGACTTGTGATAAGTACTTTCGTTAAGAGTCGCGCTTCTTTGTTTACACAGCCATTCGATGGAAGTGACGTCAGACAAATTTTAAGGTACGGATGACCAACACTGTTTATAATAGGCACCGCCAAAAATGGCCGCAAAATCAAGTTGTTGTTGTTTAAAAAAATTTTTTTTTGTTTTGCTTAACTTAAATTAATTATTTTACTTAACATATTCACCGAATTTCACACTTCAAAACTCAAAAGCGGGATAATTAAACACAATCGAAGTTCTGATATTCAGACGTCAAAATAAGGTATGCAAACAATTTTTTTTTTTTTAATCTATAATTCTGTCCCTTACAACAACACAATATGTTTTGTTCAGTTTCAGATGATTATTTTAAGCATATTTGTTCCCACTTCAAAACAAGGGGGGGGGTTTGTAAGCAAAAAAAAAATATATATATAAATATCGTTTATGTAAAATAAGTACACTGTTATAAAGTTCATTCTTCTCCTAATAATCGCTGAAAATTTCGTATTGATCGGATAATTACCTGATTTTTGGTAGATTTTTAAAAAGACGGTCCGTCAAAAAGTACTGACCCCCCCCCCCAGTTTTGGCGGTGCCTAGTTTATAATGTAGCTTTTTTTTTTTTTTTTTTTTTTAAAGCAAATATAAAAATAGAAGCTTTGGTAAATTTTTATTTGATTTCTACCTTAACATTTTCTTTTAAAATGACGATTTTTGAATGTTTTCGAGTATGTTGAAAACGAATATCGCATTTAAATTTTCATTAAATAAGTAGTCTTCTGGATATTAAACAATGTAATTCCTTTTGTGGTGGCTAATGTTGTACACGCAAGCGCGCATATTTTTGGCATACTTGATATACTCGCTATTCCATAGATTCAACAGTATAACATATACTGACCCAACGGATCACGGGTAGTCTAGTATGTTATATAAGTTTGTATCATACACGAAGAATTACGGAAATATAGTGTAGTTCCCTAGTGTCCGCACCGGCGCACCAATATTCATATGAATATATTTTTTTTCCCAGTGTGATGATGCGACGTGTTTTCTTTTAGCTTTTTGTCCAGAATTCCTCCTATGCTTAAAAAAAAAAAAAAAAAAAAAAATCTAGATGATGTACGTCCCCATGACTGAAAGAAAATATCGTACGCCAAAAATCACGTAAATTGTGCTTATAAAAAAATATTCATGCCTTGGATTTTTATAAAACTTTTTGAAAAGTTGTAACTAACTGATTTCTATATAATTTTGTTTGTCTATACTTCGCGATAACTCTTGGGTGTGTCCTAGGGCTCCTTTAGGGCTAATAAAAACACCCCATTTTTGGGACTATTTTACTATATTTGTCCAAATTTTTCTGTGTATGTCTATTCAGCAGTTTTGCATGGTGCTGAACTCAAATTTAAATATGTTAAGGCTTTGGGGACTTTTGGAGCTAAATGGGAGGAGGACAAATTGTGAACTTAGTCATTTCTTTTTTTGCAGAACTCAAATTTACGTCAGTTAAGACCTAAAACTGCACCGTTTGTTCATTTTCACTAGGATTTGACGTCTCCTGGGGGACTTTTGGGTGGGGGTGGGGCAAATGCTGAACTTAGTCATTTTTTTATGCATCGTCCACTGTGCACTCGGGGGGGGGGGCATGCATGCTTCACTTATTTGTATTAATTTCACCCATTGAAAGGTTATTTTGTTTAATACGAACACTCGCGAAACATAATTTTTTAGCGTCATTTTTTTTTTTACAGAGGTTGTGTTGTGCACTGATCCTTTTTTATTTTCTTTCACAAAATAAGAAAAAGAAATGGTTTTTAAAATTCGTCGGTAGAGAGTTTGGGAGCGGACGAGAAATGAAAGGAGCGGCGTTCTAAAGAAAAGGAAAAACAATACATAAAAAAAACAAAACAAAAAAAAAACAAGTGCGAATGAATATTGTTAAGATATGACCATTCAAGTTGCGCGATTAACGACGAAAATGCTATTTGAATTGATCCACGAAAGACTAATAAATTGACGCACGGTTATAAATTCTCACAAAAGATTCACGGACGTATCAATAATGATATTTCGTATCAATAATGGTTTAGCGTGAGAGACTGGAGAAAATGCTATTTCAAAGTTAAACTGACAGACTGACGAAAATAATATTTAAACATGATGGAACGTTAATATAAACTTAAGTATGACAGACTGGAAAAAGATTTCAGACTTTAGCGTGACAGACTAACACTACTATTTCCAGATTAAGCGTGACAGACTGACGAAAATTATATTTGAAACCATAGTGCGACCGGACTCACAAAAATGGTATTTCAAACTTTAGCGTAACAGACTGATAAAATAATATTTCAAACTTTAGCGTGACATACTAACGACAATGGTATTTAAAATTTGGCGTGACAGACTGATGAAAATGGTATTTCGAACTTAAGAGTGACAGACTGACGAAAATGGTATTTTAAAATTTCGATTGACAAAATGGTATTTCAAACTTTAGCGTGACAGACTGATAAAATACTATTTCGAACATGAGCATGACAGACTGATTAAAATGGTATTTTGAACTTTAGCGTGACAGACTGATAAAATACTATTTCAAACTTTAGCGTGACAGGCTGACGGACATGTGTAAACGAAAAATAGACGAGAAAATCACGAACAAAACTGTCAATCCCATTGAGTATTTGAATAAAAGATATTTGTGAAGAAAGAAAGAAAGAAAGCGAGAGAGAGAGAGATAGAGAGAGAGAGAGAGAGAGAGAGAGAGAGAGAGAGAGGGGCATATTTATTATTATAATGTTATAAGTAATTTGAAAGAAAACTTTGTCAACAGACCGGACTCGTTCTCTTATCAATCGGATATACCTGTGCATAAAAACCGCACCCTAAGATCGAACCTGAAACTTTTCTTCGATTCCTATCCCCACACAAAATGTCTTCTGATTCGGTTCGTATTTATAAATGATCACCAAAATATCGATCTTCTATATCTATACTTATCTTTATATATAACAAAACAAAACAAAACAAAAATAACTAAAACATAACAAAACAACAACAACAACAACAACAACAAAAAACTGAAACAACAAACAAAAAAAAAAACAACAAACAAACAAACAAAAAAGAACAAAACAAAGAAATCGCAAAATAAATCTAAAAAAAAACAACAACAAAAAATATTTTCGATTTCTAAAGTTTTTAACGAAATCCTCTCTTAACGATTCCGACACGCTTACACACAACTACTGCAAACATGTTTAGCTTTTTAACGCCAAAGCAAATTCTATTCAATGCCCAGTCTTCTCTATTATTCATCGGTTCTTCATTTCCGTATATCTGACAATGTAATCGATTTCTCTAAATATCGATTGATGTTTTTATGCAAAACATTTTGTTTGTATTTTGCAAATTGACCACAGAAATTAAAAAAAAAAATTAAATAAACTTGTTTTGTATAGATAGATAGATAGATAGATAGATAGATAGATAGCTAGATAGATAGATAGATAGATAGATATCAAACTATTGATTTGATTACAATTACATTGATAAAAAAAAAAAAACAAGGTTCAGAAACTCTACAACGTAAAAGCAAAGTGTAGTATCTGTTTGGTGCTGCACTTCGTTTTTTTTTTTTGTCCTCGATTAGTGAATCCTTCTAAATTGAGGACAATATTATTTTTGTCCAAATTCGCAGTACCCATTTTTGGATTTACCCCACATTAAAAACTGACCTTGTACCTAGGCAAGTAAATAGGAACCAAAAATGATACGCACTCACTGACATTCGTATAAGACAAATAGATAGACAGACAGACAGACAGACAGACAGACAGACAGATAGATAGTGAATTCCTTAAAACATTTAAAAAGAGTTGATTTGAGGCTTGTTACAGGGCTTTGTTATAATTTTAAAAAATTATGTAAAACCACATCTTTTTCAGATTATTGATCTTAAACACGAACATATACCCCACGATATTATCGTCAGCTCGTTATACTTGCCTGTCGTTGCTCGGAATTCTTTTTCCTTTGATTTTTTTTAAATATTATTTTTTTATTCATATACTGTCATGTATATTTTATTTTAGGATTAAAAGAAAAATCCGGTATCGTATTGTCATTAAATGAGTGATTGAACAATTTTTTTTTTAATAAATTTAATCTCCATTTTTCTAAAATGATTGTATTGTAAATAGGTTCCCGAACTTTAAATTTCTATCACTTTAAAAATTGTTTATTTCAAAGATAAATTACTGACAATTTTATTCACTTATATGACTATATTGGATTACGTCCCAAATATAATTCTCATACAATAAAATAAAAAAAAAACATCACATAATAATACGATAAGACGTATGTTCGTATATACTTTATCTATTTGCGAACACATTCACCTAATTGGCGACTAATCTGATGTGGCCAAGGTAAACAATTCCGACTTTAACCATTTTTAAATGAATTGTTCTACAATCAAACATTGACTAAAACGTTACAATTTTAACTAAATCCATTTCAAAAAGTGACGTTTGTTTTATAAATTTGAATCTCGTTAGCAATTTATAATATACAGTTTTTTTTTTCGAGACATTTTGTTTTGCAGTTGAAACTTTCTTATTTTTTATACCACGGCATTTCATCTTTTCTATTGTTGATCAGTGAAGGATAAATTCTTCTAGACTGAGATAAATTAAATTGAGATGAATTAAATGTTCTGTCACAAGCCAAGGTGCCAAATCTGGGGGAACTGGATCTAACGACAACCCCCGTGGGGAAACAAGTGAACAGAGAGAAACATACATATGTAATTTACGTAGATAGATAAATATTTACAGTTGAAACGTTCTAGGTTGCCTTTTTGTATGTCGAATAAAATTTGGAACTTCTGAAAAAAAAAAAAAAAAAAAAAAAAATTCTGACGATTACGACTATTTTTCTTGGGTTCCCATAAATAAAAAGAATGGACACGGTGTCTTTTTGTTGTTCTCCGATTTTATGTTGGGAGGAGATTTATAAAAATACGTAAGCTTGTAATAAAAGTTCAAACAGGTTATTAGGACAAATAGAGAGAGAGAGAGAGAGAGAGAGAGAGAGAGAGAGAGAGGGAGAGGGAGAGAGGGAGAGAGGGAGGGAGAGAGATTGAAATAGAAAGATAGATAACTAGACAGATAGTTAGACTCGAATAAACTAGATAAATAGAAAGACTGACATACAGATAGATCGCACACACACACACACACACACACACACACACACACACACACACACACACACACACACACACACACACACACATATATATATATATATATATATATATATATATATATATATATATAAAGTCCGATAGAGAAATATACAGATAGAACGATCAACTGGAAGATACATAGTAAATAAAAGAAACAAGTGATAGATAGATAAATAGATACATACATACATACATACATACATACATACATACATACATACATACATACATAGCAACAAAGTGAATATATATATATATATATATATATATATATATATATATATATATATAGTGGATATTTGACGTTTATATATTTGGAAATTGTATGCATATATATTTCATTGATATATTTTTCGTTTTAATGCAAAAAGATACGCACTTTATTCCTACTTCTCCACCCCCCCCCCATTTAAACATACGTACACACATCATATAAACTAATTGCATATATAAATATATATTTATATATCCGTAAATATATATTTATGTGAGTATACATTTATACAATTGTAAAATTGATTACATTTACACATACATAAAATTAGTGTATAACACACATACACACACACACACACATATAAATTGGTATATAGCGTACACATACATGTATATATATATAACATATATATACATATATAGATAATATAATTAATATGAAATTAATTACACATATATAAAACTTATTACACACATATTCATTCAGCTATTAACTGTATAAATTACGAAGGTAACTGCCCCGAAGTTTTCGTGAAAAACGGGATAATAACATACTCTGCTTTGATCAGATCATTTCGTAATAAATGAAAACTTAATTATTTATTCATTTTTTTTTAAAATATATATTTTTTTTACACTGGATTTAATATTTTATTGCTAAATAATTTAAAAAACAACTGATTTGCTGTAATTACGATATCAGTGCAATAATAACTGATAAATATAAAAAATATGTCCAATCAATCACCAACTACGTCATCGATCGATCATTACGAAAGTTCGATTATCAAATATCAATCCCATCTGAATCCATCGGCCGATGAAGACCCCTGGTGTTTGTTTTGTAGAACCAATTTGAAAACGGAACACATTCCGTATAAATATATATTTGACGAACACCAGCCCTTGGACGGTCTAATTGAGTCTCGCTTGGGCCTAGAGTTGGATACGACTTTACCGTCCGCTTATCTATGCCACAAGTGCGAGAGGGAACTTCAGCGAATGAGCTGGCGAGACGCGACCGCCCGTAAAGACGTGCAGGCCAAGTTGGAGTCTAATTTGCACCTCTGGCCGCCCCACTCGTCGCTGCCGGCTCCTGGCGAACGGGGGACTGTCTCGACAAACGCAGCAAGCGACCACCAGCGCCTCTTCAACCAGGACGCGTCGTCATCTTCGAGTTTTCAAAACCTGCAGTCCGGTGCCCGTGTTGACTCGGCTACAATGGCATCGCCGAGAGGTTTTAGAGATGCGAGAGAGGTTCAATTCCAGGCAGGGGAGATCAAGGAAGAACCTCATGACAACGAAGAAGACGATGTCGAAGAAGAGGAAGATGATGATGAAGAAGAAATAACTGGAGATACGACAACTTATATTCTTTACTCTACGCCCAGTGGCACGCTTGAAACTAGACTTGTGTCCCACGAAACATTACGTAGCCCGTCTCGTAAACGTAAGGGGAACAAGAAAAGAACTAGTCGGTACAGCGTCGGGGACAGTGAAAAAAACAGTGGTTCGGAATCAACCTCATTTTCCCAGGATTCAACCTATGGAGATGTACTTTCGTTATCCGTCCCTGACAGACTAAATAAGACCGACCGAATTAGTAGTATTATCAGTAGCAGTTACAACGCCAGCAGAGACCTGACAGTACTCGAACCCCAGTCTCTGGAAATGAACATACCCGAGGATGGGGAGACGAGAAGCTCAACGGCAACTACGACCCGACTTCGTTACGAACACCTCGAAGAAGGTGGGAAATTGGCTGAAGATGATGACTCTCGGGAAGAATCGGATGAAGACGCCATGACCACCACAACCACCACTACGACAACGACAACCATGACCACGCCGAAAGGAACCACCCAGTGGACAAAAACGAAAATAAAAACAATATGGGATGATGTCGATGAAGAAGAGGAAACCGAAGAAGTTGCCGTCGAAGTGGCTACCCCGACCACAACCTTACCTTCGTCGACAGAAGCTGCGGTTGCCGCTGCCAGTGCCGCGACCAAAAAAGCCTTTAGTCATAGTCCGGATACCCGCCGGAGAAAGCGAGAGAATCGCCAGTCGAGCAAAGAAAAGAATGATGAGGAGGGCGACGGAGTTGAGAAGAAAGCTAAAACTGACCGGTTTGAGAGTGAATTCCTCCAAGAAGATGACCCTTGTCGAAGTCCAGGAGTAGTTGATATGGATACCACAACCAGGACTACACAGTATTATGAGCAGAGCCGGATGGATTCCGGCCGGCCAAGATCACTTCAGCTGGCCGGAGACCATTTAGGAAACGTATGTTTATATCGTGGAAACTACGGTGATGTTGGACAAGACTATGGGGAAAGAGATCGACGCATAGACAGTATGACGTCCGCTGGGATCGATATGAAATATATGAGTCCAGATCAGGGCTGGCAATATTTACACGATAAACCTGGATCTAGCACGGTTGAGTGGTCAGAAAAAGAAGATGGGCGGCTTGAGTATTACAATAAAAACATGGAAGATATGGTGCATTCAAAAATTGAGGACGAGGACTACTATATGAGAAATAAAGAACAAGAAAAAGACAAAAAACAACAAGAAGAAGAGAAAGAGAAGGAGAGTGGTGTAAATTATAGAGAGAAAGGAGAACATAGAGAAATAGAGGAAGAAAGAATGATGGAAACTAAAGTAGAAAAAAGAGAGTCGTACGCGAGTCAGTTTTACTCACAACAAGGTATTGACGTGTGCCAAGAATTTCCTTTCTCGTCACCCGATCAACAAACTGGTAATTACCGAAGCGATGTCGGGGTGGAAGGTGACGTACGTGTGGACGGTGGCTACAGACTGGACGAGAACAGAACAGCAACTATTATCAACTCGTCATTAGGGTATCAATCAACCGAGTTTAATAGCGATTACCCACCTTACCCGGGCAAGCAAAGCGAGAACGCAAAAGAACACTGGTCGAGCAGTTCGACGACGGATCGTAACATCGACGTGGACAGAGGTCAGATGCCAAAAGCCGGGGTCACAACAACCACGTACGATAGGTGGACGGACGACGGCTCACTAGCGAAAACTTACCCGAAAGAGCGCGACCAGACTCGGTCGGGTTTGGAACGTGTGACGGACTTGAGAGACGATTCTTGCGAGGAGATGTATTCGGCGGAGGAAGGGTCGTCTTGGGACGGTGCTGGTTCGTCGAAGAATCAAGGGGGAGGACAGAAGGGAGGAGGTGGAGATGAAGCATCTGGGTCAGGCTCCCCATCAAATTTGAGGAGGCAGGGTTCAAAGGAGAGTCGATCGGGCGGCCGGCATCGAAAAAGGCGACATAAAGGTAGAAAACGTGATCGGTCCAAAGACAGCGTGAACTCGAATGATTCCAGCAGCGGCAGCAGTAATCCCGTGATGCAACCCCACGAGGAGACTGGAGGAGGCGAAGAGGAGCGAGAGGTCGGGTTGGCACACCGCGAGAAGGGGCAGGTCAACCCGACAACAAGTGTCGAGGAAGGAGATGTCGTAACAGCTATGGCAACATGCAGCGGGCGGATGGAAGAGGAAGAAGTCGAAGAAGTTGGGGAGGGTGGCGGTGTCCCACCGACAGTCGAATGGCAGGAGAAGGTAGAAGAGAGCAATGCGGGCGCAACAACACCGGGGCACCACTTATGGACGACTGTAGCCGGTGACACCACCGACGAGAGGGGTGGGAGCACTGCTTCACCTGAAACTTATCACTCACCGACGACAGAGTTAGCTTACAAACACTACCCCGACGATTACAGTCAGAGGTATTACGACGACGGTGGTGGCGGCGGTGTTCGCGACGGCGGCGGCGGTGGTGGTGGTTACGAAGAGACCGGTAATAACAACAACGACAACTTCGAGGGGGAAGAGAAGAATCTTGACGAAGACAACAACAACAACAACAACAACGGTTTTAATAACTCTAATGACGAGTTTTGCAGCGTCGATCGAGAAGCAACCAGACTTACCGAGGAGACGCTTGTCGCTGCCTCTTTTACGGGAGACTCCTGGGGAGCAAACCCAGCCAGTTGCAATCCAATTGACAATTACCAACAATACGAGGGTCCCGAGGATAAAAATACTGACCGAAATTACGGCCAGGTGCCCGGCTCTGAACAATCACCGTCAACCCTAAACAACAAATCATTAGAAGACCCCTCTTCTCCTCCACTCGGTGGGGACTACAGCTCCCCTGATACTGTTGACAAAACGCAACCAGACGCTGATTACATTAGCCCGACATCACACAGTTTAGAAGAGAGCTGTCCCACGGTAAAACTCGTCTCTCCAACCATGGATTACCAAGATACTAAAACAGACAGCGATACGAACGCCATCTACACAGACAACATTGGAACTAATACCGATGTGAATGCGGACACCATCCGGATTGACACTGATTATGATTTGAACAACACTTCGACCCTTGAGGAAAATTCAAACATGGATAATAACCAGTTTGACTGTTCGGACAATCTGGATGATAATGTCGTCGGACATTCTGACAACGCTGATGCTGACCAAGTCCCACAGTTTGACAATATGGATTCGTACAAGGAAGACTATTCGGTCAATATATATGATGATCAAATCCAACATTCTGACAGACTTGATACTAACGAAGTCGAACAATCTAGCAATGTGGATGCCAATCAGAATCAATATTCATACATGGAACAATCTGAAAATATTGATGCTAACAATATGGATTCAAACCAGTTCCAATATTCCGAGAATACAGATTCTAACCCAGTTGAATATTCATATAATATGGATTCTAGCCAGGGGCAATATTCTGACAATACGGATGGCAACCCGGTGGAATATTCATACAATATTGATTCTAGCCAGGGACAATATTCTGACAATATGGATGGCGATGCCGTAAAATATTCATACAATATGGATTCTAGCCAGGGACAATATTCTGACAATACGGATGGTAACCCGGTGGAATATTCATACACTATGGATTCTAGCAAGGACCACTATTCTGACCACACGGATGGCGACCCCGTGGAATATTCATACAATATCGATTCTAACCAGGGTCAATATTCCGAGAATACGGATGGCAACCAGGTGGAGTATTCATACACTATGGATTCTAGTCAGCGACAATATTCTGACAACACGGGTGACGATCGTGTCGAATATTTAGATAGCATGGATTCTAACAAGGTCGAATATTCATATAATGTCGATTCGAACCAGGGCCAATATTCTGAGAATGCAGATGTTGACCCAGTTGAAATCTTAGACAATACGAATTCTAACCAGGTCGAATTTTCATACAATATTGATTCCAACCAGCCCGAATCTGGAAGGTATTTGAACGCGGACGCTACCATCACAGCGGAGACCAGCGACACCCAATGGAGAGAGCCGAACCTTGGAACTGACAATTTGAACGAAGGTTCAGAAATTAGAGATGATTATGAAAGTTATCACAAAGAATTCGGTTACACTGGTGAAACGGATTCTATTGGTAATAGAGGCTTCGTTTCAAACTACAACGCTTATGAAACTTCGAACCCAATGGATCAGTCGCCAATGAAAACCGAAGATGTAGCAGATTTCGAGAAAGCGCCATCTATCGATGAATGGGCCGGTTACAAAGATGGTGAATATGGCGATGAGCAAACACAGTCGTTTAACAAAGAGATAAACCAAGAAGAGCAAACTATGAATTGGAACGAGTCGCTTGAAAGTAAAGAAAGTTACGAAGATGGTTATGTGGCCAAAATTGAAACTTGGAGTCCGGTGGGTAGCGATGCTCAGAAAGAAGAGGGAGACGCCGAGGACGATGGGAATAGAAATTACAGTAACGATTATAATGTCACCTTCGAGACAGATAACGCGTACGGGCAACAAGATGGCGAGAAGTATGGAGGGGAATACAATCAAACTTACACGGACGATTCCAATAGAAATATCGAATTCGAAGTCGAAGCGAAAGAATCGTACAATAAAGAATACGAGATGTCGGAATCAAAACTGAACGACTATTCGGCGAATGACGCCTACACACGACAGGATACATATCCGCGTTATGGTGACAGCACTCCTGTCGAAACCAAATACATTGTCGAGGCGGGAGAAAGTCAAGATTATGGCGATAAAACTGGCGAATATAGCGGTGATACTAACGCCACCTACAATATTGAAGAAAGCGGATACTCCGTTACTGACTATGACGTCGATAAAGGAGATTATATAGACGAGCGACTGGTGGATCCGCTGGATAAAGATACCGACGAACCGTTAGAAAAAAATAGCGACTTTAAAATCGAAGAAGTCGACCTCAAAGAGAATTCTACTGAGTATGATATGAAGGAAAGTCCCGTTGATCAGGGGACGAGTTATGCCCAAGATGTTGATGACGAAGATGCCTGTTTCGGTGTAGACAATATGGCTGCTTTTGGCAATCAAGATTGGAACTTCAGTCAACAGGAAGATGAGAAGGAGGCCGGCATTGAAAGAGATACACCTGAGGAGCTTTCCTGGCAAAGTACTTCGTCTGCCCCAGCAGATTGTTCAGCCAGGAGGCCTGTTGATCTACACCTTACAAGCACGATATACAACGAAAATACTCTGACAGTTGGGCAGGAGTTTGATAATGGAAATACTCTAACGGTTGAGCAGGAGCTCGACTACGAAAAGCAATCTCCGGTAGAAAGTAACAACGTCGAGTATAGTGTATCTTCGCCTGTACAGGAAATACAGAGTAGTCCGTATAGCTCCCCTAGCGAGAAAAAAGACGAAACACAAGGAGAGGTGGTCGAAAGTCTGGCGGAACAAAATATTTATTCGATGAATGAAACAACTGGCGATGGAACTGGACAGGAAAGCGAAACCCCTGAACAGTTCCAGGGTGATGATATCATTTCTCACAATGTAACTAGCGTATGTTACGCAGCTGTTATAAGCCCGCGAGGTACAGGAGTTGAAGAAGAGGTTCTAATGGTCCAAACTGATGAGACTGAAGAAATTCCAATCGTGCCCGAGATTCGAACTCGTATTATAAATGGGAGACAACCATTCGACGATTCCCGTTACTCATCAATGTATGATGAAGATATGATTACATCCCTTGATGGCTCTTCATCAATAGGACCCGCATGGAGTTCATTCAGCGCTCAGTACGAGGTAGATGGTGTGGTCGAAGCAAGGCTAGAGGCTGTGGAGGAGGCCGTGATTGTACCTTCAGTACGTGGCGACGTGAATGATAGCTACAGTTATGGGTACGGTTTGATGACGATGGATGCTGTTGGAGAAGGCGAGGCTGTATTAGACACAGAGGGTGAATTGAAACTGCTCCCAATGGGGGTCAGGGATGAGCCGGGCGGAAGCAGCTTCCCGGATGGATCCTCTGAGTGTAATCAGGCCGGCTTGCCGAACAACAGCGGCGAGTTTGCGGACACATCGGAAGGGGGCTCTTTTCTGGATGTAGCGGGTGACACAGAACAGAAGAGGTGGGTGTGTTTCGAGTCCAGCGAGAATAAAGCACCTTCAGCCATCGGTGTGATACCGCAAATTGAACGTCTGAGATACGGAGTCAGGGTTCGATCGGGGCATGCAGGTAGGAACGATTTTCTTTAGTATTTTTATTTAATGTTTCTTTTTTGTGTTGGATGGTGATCTTAGAATATGACTTCAATTTTGTCTTCATGAAACTTTTCTCACCCATCTTTCTCTGTCTATATCTATCTATCTATCTATCTATCTATCTATCTATCTATCTATCTATCTATCTACCTATAATTTAATCATAGTTCATCTATGCAACTCTATCTCTCTACCTCCCCCCTCTCTCTCTCTCTTTAAACTGAAATTTAAGCCATTATCAGCGTACAAACAAGAAGGCTAGGCATATAAAACCAACAATCGGTTCTTTTATATGGCAGGAGCGCCTTCTAAATGGATGTTTCTGTTTAGAGCACAACTGATTCATGATACTTGTAATTTTGCATTGTAAACCATCTTATATAAATTGCATTGTAAACCATCTTATATATAAAAAAAGCCATCTTATATAAAAATAATTTTATAAAACCAACAGCAGGTCATCTACAGTGCTATGTAGCCTACAATGTATTGCGGATTAAGTTACTGCGGGAGGCATAGGAACTCTAGGAGTACCGCAATAGATCCCCAACTCGAGCAGGCGATTAATCGATTTGATTGAAAAATAGGGCGATTTTACTGATTCGTTGGTCATCATTCAATCACGAGTAAGGTCAGGTATCTTTGCTAGTATATATATATATATATATATATATATATATATATATACACACACTTAGATTATATATTACGTATATTATGTTGATATTTTTTGTTTCAGTATTTACTTACAGAACGTACTCAGCGCACATGAGTAGATCTGGGTAGTGTATAAACATTCTTATGGAGAATTAGCTACGCACACATGCACACGCACACACAAACACACACACACACACACGCGCACGCGCGCACACCCATCCATATATATATATATATATATATATATATATATATATATATATATACACACAATGAAATGAGAATTACAATTAAGTTTACAAAGATAATAAAAAATAGCAAACTTAAAATATATTATAAATATTAAAGACTTAATATTTATAAATTAATCCTAAGCAGATGTAAAAGCTCAATAAAACTAAATAGAAAATAGAGCTTATAATAAGAACAAAGAATTTATAAAGCATGGTAAAACACTTTAACAAGAGTTAAAAACATATTTAATTTTCAAAAAGAAGACACAAATTATATATATATATATATATATATAATTTGTGTCTCCTTTATATATATATATATATATATATATATATATATATATATATATGATGAGAATGATGGAAATAGTATTCCGACGAAATAGAGAAATAAAAAGAAACAAACCGAGTTATGTGTTCATCAATGTATCGTCTTTATTTCTAGACTTCCTCTGGAAGAATGCAATTAAGAAAACAAAAACACGAGTACAAATATTTGAACATTTTCTTGTAAAAAGTGTGACGCTGTTCCATTTCCTTCTTATTTCTTTATTTCTGTCTGTCTGTCTCTCTCTCCACACACACACACACACACACACACACACACACACACACACACACATATATATATATATATATATATATATATATATATATATATAGTATAACTAAAAGAAAACGCAATTGCAAATTCTCTTCTGATTTCCGGATTTTGTAATCATGCCGATATTCCTTTATTTTCTTGTAAAGTCAATGAGTTCCCATTCTTCTGATGAGTTAAGGGCGGAATAAATTTAAAAAATTGACATAATAATTACATGAATAATTCTCCGCTACGAAACAGGTGCAGTCAAGAATTGAACATTTTAACATGCTTAAAGAAATAAACGGTAAGATTGACAACATCTTTAAATTTAGAATACATAATTTTTATCATTTGTTTGTATACGCTCTGTAGTTTTACATCGAGCTTCATAAATGAAAGGATTGGTATGAATAAAGGGTGAACTATAATTGAAGATGCATATGATTTTACTTCCTTCTTTCCCCTTACTTTCTTCATCTCTATGTCACTAACTGTTAAATAACATTTTTGATGCAAGTATGATTAATTTCATATTTGTAGTTTCTTTTAATGCATTAACCTGCAAAACTTTTGCAAACCTCTTTCCTCTAATAAGAAAAATGGCATTTTCCGAAACTGGAATAAGGTATTTCTTGTGTATTTGTACTCCTTTACGGATAATTAAAATTTTGTATACCTTCCTTATAGGTTTATAATGTCATTTAGAAAATTTGAAAACATTTTCAATAATAATATTTTTCTGTTATATATATATATATACATATATATATATATATATATATATATATATATATATATATATATATATATATATATATATTTCTCTCTCTCTCTCTCTGTCTATATATATATATATATCAGTGAATTTATATCTATCTACCTATCTATCTATCTATCTATCTATCTATCTATCTATCTATCTATGTGTTTATATTTATCTATATATCTGTTATCTCAGTTCATATACTCACCAAGGTGTGTCATTTTCATTTTCACTACCTCCCCATTTTTCTCTCTCTGTTCTTGTTTTTTACGTCCCCCCTCTTTCTCTCACTAGGAAACCTTTACCAGCACTGTTATATCAAAGCAAAACATAAAACACGTGAACATATGTATAAACATTCTTTGATTTTGACAGCATAACAAAATAATAATGTTCGCACATTTTTTTTTTGCAATCGTAATCTGATTACTTTATTATATAACAAGCTAGCCGTGCTGCCCGGCATTGTCCAGGTGTTTGGAGGTGTGTGCTGAGCAAAAAAAAAAAAAAGTTAAAAATAATAAAAAAAATAAGTTATAGTAAGCAGGCTCGAACCCGTGACACGAAGACGGAAAAGAAAATGAAAGAAAATCTGACGTCTTACCGCTACTCCATGACGCGACCGGAAGTACGGAAAGTTAAAATTAGGTTAAGTCAATTCAACCGATACGATGACTTGGAAAAATGGCTCGCAAAAAAAAAAAGGACCCCTTTTTTGTAGAAAACTGTCTTGTTGAGGATGAAGGAATTAATGTTTTGGGCCAATTTTTCGATATTTGTCGTTCGAGATGTCGTGGTTCAAAATGATACCGATCTTGTAAAAATCCATCGTCTCTGTCGAAAGTTTTAGGCATACATACATACATACATACATACATACATACATTTAAACAGACAGGTGGGATTTATATTATAGACTAGCAGGGCTACCCGGCGTTGCTCGGGACCGTATAAACAATGAAAAAAACAAAAGCAGATATTGAACATATGTTTTATTCTTAGGGGAGAGGAATCTTTCAGCGTTACAAACAAACATTTTTCTTTTATATATATAGAAAATGACAGGTTTTTTGGGGGTCCCCCTAGAAGATAACTGATCAGTTGACCAACTTCTAGTGGTCCGTTTGACGTGAAATTTCGATATTTGTCATCCGGGTGATGGGGCTTCGATATGATATCAAATTTGTCAAGTTTGGTTTCGTCTTTCAAAAGTTTTAGCGTTACAAACAAACATACATACATACACACAGACGTTTGGCTTTTATATATATAGATGTCCTTTGAAACATCGTTTATAAACAAAATAAATAATGTTAAAATTTCGGAACTGAATGGTTATTAACCGATGGATTCGGCATAACTAAACGCAACAGCAACACGTGTGCCAACAGTAGGTTCAACGCAAGTTTGTTAAAAAGTCTGACAGTAAAGTGGTCTTAAACAATCTAGCAAACAAAATTGCAAATAAGCAAGATTATTGATGTGCCCGGCATTGCCCGGTATTAAACGTAACGTTAAATTCCTTTTAAAACATGAGTAAAAAAAAAAATGGAATACAACTGAGACATGTGCATGCGAATATTATGTTTTTTTCTAACCAGTTAACTTCTTGTACATAAAAAAAATACTCGAGCTGAGATCGAAACCAAAATCCAAAGACAATGAGTCAAGTACGATAACCATTAGGTCAGCTTGACAAGTTGCAAAAAAGTGTTTTCAAACCTACTTATTCTTAATATAATGTAAACGATTCGGGCATGCAGACTCGTGAAACAGTCGACAAACAGATAAAAATCCAATCACCCCCCAAGTATTAAATTTTCAGTTTTGACCCCTTAGCAGCCCCTTTTCTGGACGAAGCCCGATTTAAAAGATTTCTACGTGTCTGAATACTCTATATACTAAATTTCAAGTTTGTAGATAAAAAATTCGTTGAGTATATTGGTTGAGAAGTGTCCTCACAGACATACACATTCTCACTTTTATAGATATACTGGCAGTCCCGCCCGGCTTTGCTCAGGCCCTATGTACTGTTCATAACTTTATGTGCATATATGTATATATATTAAAAATGCAAATATATACGATAATGCCTTTCTATGTGACTTCCTTAACTACCATAGAGAAAAGTTGGTAGAGACCGCAGAGGTCATTTTTAAAACTTTGACCACAACTTTGACCCCTTAACATTTATTGTTTCGAGCTCAAATTAAATTATAATGTTTGATCCATGTCCACGTAACCTATATCTAAAATTTCAAGTGTTTAGACACAAAATTGGCGGAGGAGAATTGTAGAGTCTGCAAATGTCAACTCTGTAAACTTTGACATCTTGCCAGTCAAAATTTCGCCCAAATCTGATTAAAAAAGCTTGCTGAAAGTTTGAATACCTTTTATGTAAAATTTCAAATGTTTAGACACAAAATTGGCGGAGGAGAATTGTAGAGTCTGCAAATGTCAACTCTGTAAACTTTGACATCTTGCCAGTCAAAATTTCGCCCAAATCTGATTAAAAAAGCTTGCTGAAAGTTTGAATACCTTTTATGTAAAATTTCAAATGTTTAGACACAAAATTGGCGGAGGAGAATTGTAGAGTCTGCAAATGTCAACTCTGTAAACTTTGACATCTTGCCAGTCAAAATTTCGCCCAAATCTGATTAAAAAAGCTTGCTGAAAGTTTGAATACCTTTTATGTAAAATTTCAAATGTTTAGACACAAAATTGGCTGAGTTATTTGGTAGAGTCCGCAGATATCATTTTTTTTAAATTTTGACCCCAATTTTGACCCCTTAACGTTTACTATTTTGAGTTCAAGTAAAATTATAAAGTTAGATCCATGCCCAAGTAACCTATATTTAAATTTCATGTGTTTAGACCCAAAATTGGCGGAGGAGTTTGGTAGAGTTCTCAAATGTCAAATCGTTGAATTTTGACCCCTTAACAGCAAAATTTCTGGCCGAAACCCAATTAAAAAGATTTTCCCAAATCTCAATAATCTGTATGTCAAATTACGAGTCTGTAGACCGAAAATTGACAGAGTTGTTTGGTAGGGAAATGTAAACACGTAAACACACAGACACACACAGACACACACAGACACACACACACACACACACACACACACACACACACACACACACACACACACACACATTTTCACTTTTATAAATGTATAGATAGATTTGATTTTAACAAAACAGAATTGCGATTTAATATTTAATATCTGATTTTTAGAGGCATAATGTTGTAAAGAAAGTTCTTTTCAACCGAAAATGTACAAGTGATGATGCAGTCTATCATCCAGTTTAGCAATGCAATAAAGAATTGTAGTAAATTAAAAAAAAGAAAGCAATGGGGATTCGGTATTTGGCTCCCTCCCTCGGTGGAATGAATTGATATCAGAGTTCGAAACTGGAGTTTAAAGAGCTAGCATGCTAGAGGTAGAGCAATCTGGCCAGCAAAACATGCCCGGATAGTGACCGGCATTCCCCAATAGGGACGTCTCAGGCGATTAGCAACAAACTAGCCTATTCTCTAAGGGAGAACACAAAGCTTCACAGGACCAAAGCCATATTGCAGGGGTCACCAAACGAGGAGGGCATATTACTGTCTTTTTATTGCTATGCGGGTCAAAATAAAAATAAAATTAATTCGACGCGTTTTATGATGTTTTGCTTTTTAATTTTACTTTTCAGAGAAATTTTTCTCCCAAACTCCAGTCTTTTAATCATTTTCTGAAAAATAAATAAATAAATAAATAAAAAAATAAATAAATAAATAAATAAATAAAAATTAAAAAATCACCACACTATTTTCACACATTTCCATTTAAATTTTTTCCTGAATATTTTTACATTTTCCATAAGAGCTCCGCAGGGACGATTGAAAACTTTAGTGGGCCGAATCTGGCATGCGGGCTGTAGTTTGGATACCCTTGCCTTAGTTAAAAGGGAACAAGTCATCGCAACAAAGGTTGATATTCCATTGGCTTTTGTACCAAGAGTAAACCCCCGGACACTAACAATACAGGCGCCAACAGTACATTCAAGCGCAAGTCTGTTAAAAATGTCTGACTACAAAGTGGTTGTAAACAATCTAGCAAGTAAAATACACGCATCAACAATACTCTGACATTTGGGAAGGTACCATTAGTGTTTTTTTTTTGTTTTTTTAGTAATGGGATACGAAAGGTTTCATTTATTTGCATTCTCTTTTTTAGAGAGAATTTTTAAAAATAATTTTGAATGAAATTTCCCAGTTATTTGTGGGAACAGAGCAAATAATAATCGTCACTGTTGTCGCAAAATAAATTCATGATTTTGAAGCCTTTAAGTTTTCGCGAGTATTAATATTTATAGACAAAGGTCAAGTATTATGGTTCACTGGTTTTTGTAAAGCAAAGAGGAAACTATTTACAAAAAATGAAATTGAAACAAATGCGCAATTCTTGGAAAAGTATGTTGTTTCGTTGCAGACGAGGATATTTGACGTCATTATGGTTTTGCTAATTGATTCAATCCTTCCATCTTCTGTAATTTCGTTTAACAAAATATGTACATGTTTAGAAAAATACTTTAATGAAAGTATGCCCTCTATTTACTTGCTTATATACGGCATAATCCCGTTGGCACACTGAAGTTAAGCAACGCTGAGTCTGGTCAGTACCAGATGGGTGACCATTTCTGAATATCAGGCACTTTATGTAGGCAGAGGTATATTGTCATCTCCCCCTGAACGGTATGTACTTGCAACTAGGGGCCGCTTGTGAACATGATATTCCCATGAAGTTTTTCAAATGGGGGAAGCTCGTTCAACCCACCTAGGCTGCATGTCACTAACATTTATTTCCCCCCTCTCCCCTACGTAGGTAGAGTTAGGTTTTAAATGGTCGGTTTTTATCATAAAAGAAAATACTGCTCTCCACAAAGGAGCACTCTGGATTGAGAAAAAACTAAAAATTACCTCAGTCTATTAAGACCTCTCCTTCACTGACCAGTAACAGAAAAGATGAAGCCCAGTATCAGAATAGATACTTCACCTTGCTCCTAACCATGTAATTTAGAAAATCAGTTTTGCTATAAAATCGATAAGACATCTTTTACTAAATCATGAAATTTAAATCCCATAGATATTTTCGTTTTTTGATCCCTCCACAAAAGGAGGGTCGATCTGTAAATTCACCTTTGCCCGTCCGTTCGTCCGTTCGTCCGTCCGTTCGTGTGTCCGCACTTTTCTCAATGACTACAACTTAGAATTTTTTGAAATTTTGCAGAAACATTCAACATGATATGAGTAAAAAAGTAACAGAACGGATTTTCAGGGAGAACTCTGGTTGACACCCCCTCCCCACGGGTGCCTTTCGGGTTAAAATGGCTAAAATTGACAATTTTGTGCTTATTAAAAAAAACTGATGCCTTGGATTTTTATAAAACTCTCGGAAAAATTGTAACTAACTTATTTCTATGTAATTTTTGTTTTTCTATACTTCGCAATAACTCTTGGGTTTGCCCCAGGGGCTCTTTTAGGGCTAATAAAAACACTCAATTTTTGGGACTATTTTACCATATTTGTCCAAAATTTTCTGTGTATGTCTATTTAGCAGTTTTGCATGGTGCTGAACTCAAATTTAAATATGTTTAGGCACTATTTGTCCATTTTCACCAGGATTTGACGTCCCCTGGGGAATTTTGGAGCTAAATGGGGGGGGGTCAAATGCTGAACTTAGTCATATTTTTATGCCTCGTTCACTGTGCACTCACAGGGACCATGCATGCTTCACTTGTTTTTCACTTCTAAATTTATAAATAAGTATTTGTCCCGACCAGGTGTTATTTGTTTCTGTTTTTAAACTATGTCGTCTTTTTTCGAAAATATTTTTGTTAAACAAAGACAAGTATTTCTGCATTCACGAATACCAGGTAACGCCTTTTTATTAATTTTATTTTTTAAAAAAGATTACGTATGTATAAAAATAATTCTAACGCGGTCAAAATATGTTTTGAAGCAATTAAATCGAACTGCATATTATTGTTCTTAAGAATACACGGCAACAATGCACCAAAAGAACTGATGGATCATAATTTTGTCTCGATGGCAAAAATCGATAAATAGATTGATTTACTTTGTATATTAGTTGACTTTGTATTAAGATAATACGATAATACAGAACAATAGAATTGTTGGTTCATTGTTAAATAGATTTTCTTGTTCATTGTAAAATAAAATTTTGGTTGATTGTAAAATAAAATTTTTGGTTCATTGTGAAATAATTTCTTTGGTTCATTGTAAAATAGAATTCTTAGTCGATTGTAAAATAGACCTTTTGGTTCATTGTAAAATAATTCTTTGGTTCATTGTAAAATATTTTGTGTATCATTATAAAATAGAATTTTCGGTTCACTGTAAAAATAGATTTTTTGGTTTATTGTAAAATAGAATTTTTCGTTGATTGTAAAATAGAACTTTTGGTTCATTGTAACATACTTTTTTTGTTCATTGTAAACAAATTTTTGGTTGATTGTAAAAATAGATTTTTTGGTTCATAGCAAAAAAAATATTTTTGTTCATTGTAAAAATAGATTTTTTTGGTTCATTGTAAAATAGTTTTTTTAGTTCATAAAGAAAAAAAGATTTTTTGGTTCATTGTGAAAATACAAGTTTTGGCATGCTGGAAAAAATAGATTTTTTAGTTCATTGTAACATATCATTTTTGGTTCATTTTAAAAATATAATTTTCGGTTTATTATGAAAATAGAACCTTGGTTCATTTTAAGAATATAATTTTCAGTTCATTATGAAAATAGAACCTTGGTTCATTTTAAAAATATAATTTTTGGTTCATTATAAAAATAGAACCTTCGTTCATTTTAAAAATATAATTTTCAGTTCATTATGAAAATAGAACCTTGGTTCATTTTAAAAATACAATTTTCGGTTCATTATGAAAATAGAATCTGGGTTCATTTTAAAATACAATTTTAAATTCATTATGAAAATAGAACCTTGGTTCATTGTAAAAATATAATTTTCGGTTCATTATGAAAATAGAACCTTGGTTCATTTTAAAAATACAATTTTCGGTTCATTATGAAAATAGAACCTTGGTTCATTTTAAAATACAATTTCCGGTTCATTATGAAAATAGAACCTTGGTTCATTGTAAAAATATAATTTTCGGTTCATTATGAAAATAGAACCTTGGTTCATTTTAAAATACAATTTCCGGTTCATTATGAAAAAAAGAACCTTGGTTCAGTGTAAAAATATAATTTTCGGTTCATTATGACAATAGAACCTTGGTTCATTTTAAAATACAATTTCCGGTTCATTATGAAAATAGAACCTTGGTTCATTTTAAAAATATAATTGTCGCTTCATTATGAAAATAGAAGCTTGGTTCATTTTAAAAATATAATTTCCGGTTCATTATGAAAATAGAACCTTAGTTCATTGTAAAAATATAATTTTCGGTTCATTATGAAAATAGAATCTTGGTTCATTTTAAAATACAATTTTCGGTTCATTATGAAAATAGAACCTTGGTTCATTGTAAAAATATAATTGTCGGTTCATTATGAAAATAGAACCTTAGTTCATTGTAAAAATATAATTTTCGGTTCATTATGAAAATAGAACCTTGGTTCATTTTAAAATATAATTTCCTGTTCATTATGAAAATAGAACCTTGGTTCATTTTAAAAATATAATTGTCGGTTAATTATGAAAATAGAACCTTAGTTTATTGTAAAAATATAATTTTCGGTTCATTATGAAAATAGAACCTTGGTTCATTTTAAAATATAATTTCCGGTTCATTATGAAAATAGAACCTTGGTTCATTAAAAAAATATAATTGTCGGTTCATTATGAAAATAGAACCTTGGTTCATTGTAAAAATACAATTTCCGGTTCATTATGAAAATAGAACCTTGTTTCATTGTAAAAATATAATTTTCGGTTCATTATGAAAATAGAACCTTGGTTCATTGTAAAAATATAATTTTCGGTTCATTATGAAAATAGAACCTTCGTTCATTGTAAAAATATAATTTTCGGTTCATTATGAAAATAGAACCTTCGTTCATTTTAAAATACAATTTTCGGTTCATTATGAAAATAGAACCTTAGTTCATTGTAAAAATATAATTTTCGGTTCATTATGAAAATATAATCTTGGTTCATTTTAAAATACAATTTTTGGTTCATTATGAAAATAGAACCTTTGTTCATTGTAAAAATATAATTTTCGGTTCATTATGAAAATAGAACCTTGGTTCATTGTAAAAATATAATTTTCGGTTCATTATGAAAATAGAACCTTGTTTCATTGTAAAAATATAATTTCCGGTTCATTATGAAAATAGAACCTTCGTTCATTGTAAAAATATAATTTTCGGTTCATTATGAAAATAGAACCTTCGTTCATTGTAAAAATATAATTTTCGGTTCATTATGAAAATAGAACCTTCATTCATTGTAAAAATATAATTTTCGGTTCATTATGAAAATAGAACCTTCGTTCATTGTAAAAATATAATTTTTTGGTTCATTATGAAAATAGAACCTTCGTTCATTGTAAAAATATAATTTTTTGGTTCATTATGAAAATAGAACCTTCGTTCATTGTAAAAATATAATTTTTTGGTTCATTATGAAAATAGAACCTTCGTTCATGGTATTGCTTGTTATTTACCAGATAGTTCACTTTTCTTTGAATTGAAAACAGGCGTTTTTTTACACCCAAATACTAAATTCTGTTAAAAGTTTATTTTATCACGTGAGAATTATATACGGACGTAAGGTTATTGATAGGATTAAGGAAAAGAAAGTTATGAGGGGCTTACCACTCAGACCTAGAGTTAGTCGTATGGGAAAGCATAATTATTTTACTAACCATTCATCATGTCGAAAAAAATGAGAACGCATAGAATTTTTTTTCGTTAACTGCTCTAATGAGTAGGTAGGCTTTGTCTATCGCCTGACTCTTATACTCCTCCTTTTTTGTCTATTAGCAAGACATAGAATTACCATCACACGCACTCCCCATGCTTTATGTCGATTATCGCCTAGGATGTCGTCCCACCATCTTTCTCTCACACTGGAGAAATTGTGGACATTTGCTTGACGTTTTTTTCTTCACACGATTACATTGAGTCGGTCTTGTCTGACAGGTGAAGTGTACAGGTTTGACACCTTATATGGCTGCTATGTCCGACTGACCGGACAGGAGCCCTAATTCGTAGGAAGTATTAAGAGCCACTGCTTTATCATCAGTTGTATAATATCAGGTTAATTGTAGTACCATGTTGCACGTGGAAAGGGACCTCGCACTTATCTCCGGTGGGCTTCCCAAAGCCACAACCTCATAAATGAAGACTCGAGTAATGGTTTACTTGTGTAGGATTACTGCCATTAGGCAAGCACTTAATTTAAATACAATGTAAACAGACATCTTGTTTAACTCCCTAGTTGGAGTGTCCTTGTAGATATGGTCTCTAATTAACTGTAACCCCTTGCTTCTTGCAATTTGTCGAATTTGGGGTAAATATGAGTTAAAATAAGAATAGAATTACCCCGAAATGAGGGATCGTTTCTCAAACAAAACAGCTTTGCACCACTTTTATGACCTCTTATGAATATTAAAATGAAGATGTAATGCTTATTATCATATCATCCATTTGTCAAGAATCCTTATTCTAATGTTGTCCAGTTTTCATTACATTATTTTGATTCTAGAACATGGCTTCAATTTATGGCTGGAGAGATTTCAAGAGATTTGCTTAATTTGTGTCGAATGGAAATTAATCGAAAATTAAAGCGATCTAAAATATGTGAATTTTCATATTGAGAGATTATATCCCTAAAACACATTAAAATACCCCAAATAAAATTCGAGGATATTTATAAATTTATGTCTAACTTACAGGACCCGTGGAAATTCAACAGAATGAGAAATATATTGAATCAGCAACTATGTTTGATAGAGCTGATATTTTTCTGAATAACGCAAAAAACATTTTTCTTTTTTTTTGGGGGGGGGGGTGAGCAGAAAATCAATAACACGCAAAAATATGAGTTTATTAACATTTCTATGAAAATAGTGTCCATTATATTTTAAATATAGAACTAAGCCAAATAACATAAATTAATAATTACCAATAAATGCTCAGAAAGTAATATTGTGCTATAGTTCAATACAAATAATAAAATCACATTGTAAGATACATCGTCTGCCAAGAGGTTCTGGACTTAAGGTGTAAAAAAAAAAGAAGATTCTTTCTTACTATGTAATTATATTATTTGTATTGAACTATGTAGCACAATATTACTTTATGTTATTTATTAGTATTTATTAAGTTATATCATTTAGGTTAGTTTTATATTTAGAATACAATGGACACTATTTTCATAGAAATGTTAATAAACTCATAGTTTCCACGCGTTGTTGGTTTTCTTTCCTCCGCGCCAATAATTTTTTCACTATCCAAAAAATGTCAGCTATCAAAACATATTTGTTGATTTAGTATATTTCTCATTCCCTTGAATTTCTTACTAGTTTAAAATTAATAGTCAAATTACTATTTATACTAGTCACAGTATCTTTTTGCAATCACATTGTCATTACTTGTATTGGTTATATTAGTCACCATATTAGTACTCGTAATAACCCGATGAACCAAGTGATAGAAATGTACAACAATTTTACTTAAAGGGGCAGTTAGGATCTTTAAAAGATCTCTCTGTTGGAATGTCTGAAATAGCGGGCGAATGTCTGATATCTGGTAGGATATTCTTTCATCAGCAAAAACAAAATGATAACTGTCATGACCTGACTCTGTTCGCAAGCTCTTATGCTGATAACACGTAAATTTCTGTGTCACACAAAGACTCTTACATAGCGTCGACATACCTGCAATCACTGTTTGTTTTTGCGGCATGGCGTTTAACCTAACAAAAACAGTTGTACTATTGTCCTCTAGATATCTCTCTCCTATTCCTGTCCATGGGATTTGATTTCAAGACAGATTTGTGCCATTCTAGAAATGTCATAACGTTTTGGGAGTAATAATAATAACTTGCAATCTCAGGTTTGACGACCACTTGTCTTATATATAACACGAGGTTAATAGGAAGCTTTACGTGTTGCATATCTTGAACTACCAAACTCCTCATAAATGGTATTTGCTGACCAGGATTTACAAGGCAGTGATTCGTCCCCCACTTGAAATACAGGTCACTAGTGTTCGTTGGTGTTGGCAAGGTGTTCTCTTATTCTCTTGTGCGTCTACAGCATCATGCCATCAAATATATACTACATATTCCCTGCCGCAATCCTATTCCCTCTTAAATATATGATCTGATTGGGTTAGATTTGCTGTCTTCTCACTGGAATCTAGCAGTTGCTTCTGTTGCCTACAGTTTATTTCATGGTTCTTGTCCCATCGCAATGTTTAAATACCGCCCTGTGCAACAGGCACACCAAACCTGCGACTTTATACCATTCACGTTATACCCTCTGCATAATCACACCGGTGTTTGCACAGAGAGGTACTGATGATCTCATTTCGCATTGTGTTTTGCAGTCCTGAACGTGTTGCTTCAGAATTGTGTAAATGAACATGTCTAACTGTCACATTTCCGGAGTTCTGTATTGGCTGATTATTCTGGTGTTCCTAAGTTTTGTGCGTTCCTTATTTGCATAGAAACCTCTGTCTATTGCGAACGATTTTATGACAATGGTTAAATATAGGAAAAAAGGGAATTGAAACTAAAAAGACACCATTAATCTTACTCATATTACTATTCATTGCTTCATAATTAGTTGTAATAACATTATTTTTTGTATAATAATATTAATTGTAAAAGTCATAGTATTATATATCATAGTCATAGTATTATTTGTTGTAATCATGATATTATTTAAAGTAATAACAGTATTATTTGTAGTAGTGTTAGTATTATTTCTTGTTGTCATAGTATTATTTGTTGTAGTCATAGTATTATTTATAGTAGTGTTAGTATTACTTGTAATCGTCATAGTATTTTTGTAGTAGTTATAATATTGTTTAAATTAGTCAAAGTATTATTTGTCAGAATCATAGTATTATTTGTAGTAATTATAGTATTATTTGTTCTAGTCACAGTTTTATTTATAGTGGTCATAGTATTATTTTTAGTAGTCATGATTTGTTGTAGCGATAGTATTATTTGTAGTAGTCATAATATTATTTTTTGTAATCATAGGATTATTCGTGTTAGTTTAGTATTATTTGTAGTTGTTATAGTATTATTTGTTGTAGTCATAGAATTATTTGTTGTTGTTATAGTATTATTTGGTGTAGTTGTAGTATTATTCGTAGTAGTCATAGTATTACTTGTTGTAATCATATGATTATTTGTTGTAGTGAGAGTATTTTTGTGGTCATAGTATTATTTGTGGTAGTCATAGTATTATTTATCGTAGTCATAGTAATATTTATTTAGTCATAATATTATTTGTAGTATTTTTAATATTATTTGTAGTAGTCATAGCATTATTTGTTATAGTTATAGAATTATTCGTAGTAATTATAATAATATTTGTTGTACTCATGGTATAATTTATTGTAGTTATAGTAATATTTGTTGTACTCATGGTATAATTTATTGTAGTTATAGTAATATTTGTTGTACTCATGGTATAATTTATTGTAGTTATAGTAATATTTGTTGTACTCATGGTATAATTTATTGTAGTTATAGTAATATTTGTTGTACTCATGGTATAATTTATTGTAGTTATAGTAATATTTGTTGTACTCATGGTATAATTTATTGTAGTTATAATATTATTTGTAATCGTCATAGTATTATTTTTAGTAGTCATAGAATTATTTGTTGTAGTTATAATATTGTTCGTCATAGTCACAGTATTATTTGTTGAAGTTATATTATTATTTGTTGTAGTCATAGCGGTGTTTGTTGTAATTTTAGTATCATTTGTTTTTGTCATAGCATTATTTGATGTAGTGACACTATTATTCGTAATAGTCATAGTATTATTTGTAGTATTTATAGGATTATTTATTGTTATCATAGTTATCTTTTTAATAATTATAGTATTATATGTAATAGTCATAGTTTTATTTGTTGTAGTCATAATATTATTGGTTGTAGTCATAATATTATCTGTAGGAATTATTTGTTATAGTTACAGTAATATTTGTTGTAATCATGGATAATGCTGTTATAGTCATAATATTATTTGTAGAGTCATAGTAATATTTGTATAAGGCATAGTAATATTTGTTGTAATCATAGTATTATTTGTTATAATCAGATAATACTGTTATAGTCATAATATTATTTGTAGGAGTCATAGTAATATTTGTATAAGGCATAATATTATTTGCTATAGTCAGAGTATTATTTTTTGTAACCATAGTAATATTTGTTGTAGTCATAGTATTATTTTTTGTAATCATAGTAATATTTGTTGTAGTCATAGTATTATTTTTTGTAATAACAGTATTTTTGTAGTGGTAATAATATTTTTTGTTGTGGGCATAGTATTATTCGTTATAATCATAGTATTATTTATAGTTGTCATAGTAATCTTTGTAACAGTCATAGTATTATATGTAGTAGTCATAGTATTTTTCTAGTAATAATAATATTATTTATAGTAGTCATAGTATTATTTGTAGTAATAATATATATAAGACTCTATAGGGAACGAAGATACACAAACACAGATGAATTCCTTTTATATATTTTAATGTGAGGGTTAAGATTGTAGATAAAACAAAAAAAAAACAAAAAAAAAACAAAAAAACAAAAAACAAAAAAACATTATTGCGCCTATCAGATTTTAAGGTTGAAAATCCGAATTTTGAATGTGTTTAATTTTTCATCTTTTGTGTTTTGAAGTTTGAATATGCTAATAATAATTGTTATTTTTCGGATTAGCAAAAAAAAAAAAAAAAAAAAAATGTTAAATATTTTCATTATTTTAACGAAAATCACTTATTTAAAAATTTTTGAAAAATAAATTAATAATTTTCTTTTAGTTAGCCCAATATTGCTAATATACTATTAATTTGAAATGCTTTGAAAGAAAAAATCCATAAATAATTGCGCATTTTGCTAAAAATACAATAATTTCTTTTGGTCATTTGTTGTTACGTGATCTTACCTTAGTTATGGTAGACCATAAGGCCTACAAACAGTTGTTCGCATTACCAACAGTTGTTATCTCCCCTTTTTCCAAAATTACGTCAAAATCTAATGAAAGTCTTTTTCATAAATTATGCGATAAAAACTTAGGAAAAAAACAACAATTTCTTATGGTTTATGGAAAAAGTTTTATATGGTTTATGAAACAAGTATATGGTCCACAAGTTACAAGAAGGGAAAATGGTTGTAATCATGAAATTAAAAATACATTAAAAAAAATTATGGTTGATGTAAAACAAAAATATCAGAAAAAAAAAACAGTTTTAGTTTATTTTTATTCACAGGAATTTACAAGGAAAAATTTAAAGCTTGATAGAAATTAGTGTGAAGGAAAAAATATAAAGCGAAAATAACATAATATTGAAGGTATTTCACCATGAATGGCGTTTGGAATTATAATTTCACTTATTAAAAAAGGGTTTTGTTTGGTTACATAAAAAATATTTTAAGTTTATAAATGATCAGAAATGAAGAAGGGGGTTATGTCATCCGTCGTTGTCGATGAAGACCAAAACATCACTGTGTACCATCTGTTCTGATGCTACACTTAACCTATTCTTTCCTCCTACTTTTCCCCACATTAAAAACCGATCTTGTATCTAACTCTGCCCTCCTGGGGAGGAAAGTAAATAGGAACATCATCAGTTTGTCAACAATCTGATGATGATGTGACTTGTGCTTGACTTAGTCTAAAGTGTGGGGGACTTGCATCTACCACACTCTCTCGTTCAGAAACACTTGGTCCTGATGGCAAGACAGGGTCAAGACGACAAAGCGTGATAGTAGATGCAGGAGTTGTCTCCAACACATATGGCACCTAGTATTTCCAAAATGGTCACCTATCTGGTACTGGCCAGCCTCATCGTTGCTTAACTTCGGGGGAGGGGTATGTTGGCAACATATATATATATATATATATATATATATATATATATATATATATATATATATATATATATCGCTTATGGAAAAAAAATTAAACCCTTATAAAGTTAATTCTTCACTTAATCGTCAAAACAAAGGTTAAAAGTACATGGAAATTTACAGGACTAAATTAACTTCATTTAGTCCTGTAAAGGCTATCGTAGTTTTTTCCAAACTATATTTTGAATTTTTTAATTTCTCCACGCGAAATCTATAAAGTGAGATAAAAGATGGACTTATATGAAATTCAGGTACTTATGTTATAATATTTTTGCATATTCTTATAGCAAATCACCCTAGATCTTATTTAGACAAAAAAAAAAAAAAAAAACAAAAAACTAATCGATTCAAAAACCGTTAAAAAAAAGTATTTGATTATGTTATCCATCGTGACAAAAATGGCGGTGAATTGTGATCATTTGGAAAATTTAAAATTTAAAATTATATTGAAAATAATAAAAAAAATGTTTTATATTATTTTGCTTTTTATATGATAAAATTCAGGCTTTTATCTTTCTGGGAAAAAATTGCTCAAGAATAATGGATTTTAATAGATTTTAATTCATTTAAAAGAAAAGAAAACTTCGTTTTTCTTCCATTTTTGGCCGTGTCTAATGTATATATATATATATATATATATATATATATATATATTTATTGATTTATTTATTTGATGATGATAAAACTCGGTGCAGTTCCAGCATGGCATAAAGCCACGTGTTCTGTGAATCAAATTTTAAACAAGCAGTTAATTTTAAAATTAGAAATTTCAATTATTGCATTTCTTATACTCGAAACCCACTCGCTGGCATTCGAGCGAAACCCAAAATGTCCTCAACTGCCATAGGGTTTGGGCAGTCTAGATAGCATTCCGCTACTAGCCGAGCCCGCACGACCTTGTGCGTGACACTTGTTCTCGGTGTTCGAATTGTTTTAGCCTGGGAAGGAACCGACTACAATCTAACTTTTTTTTTATTATTTGTTCATTAGGCCGCCTACTTACTCCCACCAATTTTCTTAGTAGCTACCGCCTAAGCGGACATAATAAGAGGCTCTGTGTTCGGCTTGAGGATACAAAAAGACTTTAAGCTATGCGATGAATCTATTGCACGTGGCGACACTCTCAATAGGAAGAGTGGAAAAATAGAAGCTGTAATTGTGACTAGCAGACGAGAAAGAAGTCAAATAAAATGGCGACCGTTTAATCTATCTATATATCTATAAAAGTGAGAATGTGCGTGTGAGGATACTTCTCAACCTATATATTCAACGAATTTTTGATCTACAGACTTGAAATTTGATAGATAGGATATTCAGACACGTTGAAAACTTTTTAATCTGTTTTCATCCGGAAAAAAAGGGTAGCTAAGGGGATCCAAATTGAAAAATTGGTACCTGGGAGTCATATGATTGTTATCTATTTGCTAACTCTTTCATGAATACGCATGCGTGAATAGTTCATATTACAGATTAATTATGGTTAACATTGGTTAAAACGTGTCATGCTAGTGTAATGGTTATCGTGCTTGACTCACTGTCTTTAGGTTCTGATCTCAGCTCAAGTATATTTTCTTTTTTTTTTACTTACCAGAAGTGAACTGTTTAGGAAAAAACATAATATTTGCATGCACATGTCTCGGTTTCTGTATTAATAAAACTATAATATTATATGTATTTTACGACCTGGCAACACCGAGCTGACTGTTAATATTAATGTTCGCTTACGAATTTAATATTCCCTAGATATTTCCTTCTTCAAAGATGGACGATACAACCCTTAAGAATGAATGCTGCTGACATTAACAAATGATAAATGCAAAACTCTTCATTATATGATAGACAAATAGATTTATTTTTATCTTTTACTAGCAGGCCACCCGGCATTGCCCAGCCGTAAAATGCGCATTAATATTATATTTTAATTCATACAGAAACTGACATATGCATACGAGTATTATGTTTTCTTTTTTTTTCTGAACAGTTCAATTCCTGTAAGTAAAAAAAAAAAATAATAATCGAGCAGAGATCGAAACCAAAGCCTAAAGCCAGTTAGCCATGTACGATAACCATTAGACCAACTTGACACGGTTTTACAAAGTGTTTTCAAACCTATTTATAATTAACAAAAAGAAGCTATTAGTTTCGCGGCCGCGCATGCACATTCGTGAAACAGTTGACAAACAGATCAAAATCCGATGACTCTCACGTACCAATTTTTTCATTTTGACCTTTTTTCCGGATAAAAACGGATTAAAAAGTTTTCCACATGTCTGATTACCTTCTATATCAAATTTCAAGGCTGTAGATCAAAGATTCGTTGAGTATATAGGTTGAGAAGTGATCACCCACACGTATATCAAATCCATTGCCAAGGTCGCTGTAAAAATGGTGGGATCCTTCTACCGCTCCAGTAGATATCTCACTCACGATGCAATTCTCTACCTATATAAAAGCTAAGTACGGCCAACGATGGAGTACTGTTGCCACATCTGGGCAGGAGCTGATAGAAGCAGCTTATCCTGCCTTGGCAGCGTTCATAATTGATTTTGTAGCTTAGTGGGGGATGCCCGTTTCTCTTCCTTGTAACATCTTTCCCACAAAAGAGACGTTGCGAGCCTGTCTCTGCTTTATCGTTATTTTCATGGCAAGTGCTCAGCTGAGCTCCAATCTATGATCCCCCCCCCCTTCGCTAAACTTTCACAAAAAACACTCTTCTAGCCAAAACCACGATCAATACCGTAACCAGAGGCCTGAAAACATCGTATTCCATGTTGTAACCAGAAAAAAAAACAACAACAAAAAAAAAACAACAAAAAAAAAAACAACAAAAAAAAAAAAACAACAAAAAAAAAAACAAAAAAAAAAAAAAAAAAAAAACAACAAAAAAAAAAAAACAACAACAAAAAAAAAACAACAAAAAAAAAAAACAACAAAAAAAAACAAAAAAAAAAAAAAAAACAAAAAAAAAACAACGTATTTTAGGGTCACCGTATCCCGGGGTTCTATTGTAATCAAGATAAAAAACGTTGAGAATACTGGAAATTTTATATTTGGGCAACATTAATTCTTTATTAATGTTCATTCTTTATTCACGTTAAATCTTGCAACCGTTTGGCAAAGATATACATATAGTCTTGGAAGATTTTTAACCTTTAAAAGTATATAAAACTACTTATTTTTTATATTTTTTTTATCATCCGTTAGAAAACTGTTTAGTCAGTAAGTCGTTTAATTATCTGCAATCGCCGTATCAACTCAATATATAAAGGACGTTGTTCTGTTGACTGTCAGCATAGTGATCCCTTTAGCAGACTAGACGATGATGCAGCTAAAGGCTTTTTTTTTTTTACCTGAAGCGATGTTAATGTGTTAATGTGTTAATTGATGTAGTAGTTATAAAACAATGGGAGAAGATTAGTTTGTGTGTTTCTTGATTTCAGATATTGTGACGACAGTAGCGTCTTTCGATATTGCCATGCACTACGCCAACAATTAATATAAATTGTCTATAAAAATGTTGCTGTATAGTGAAGCAAGAAAGTGAAGCACATGAAACGAACATACATTCATATATTGAAAAATGGAAATCTATGAAACATTTAGGAATATTAGGGTCACCAGCTAGCCTGTGCTAGAGTTTTCAAATCAAAATTCAAGGAAAACATGATTAAATAACAACACATTTATATATCTAAACGTATTTGCAAAAATATAAAAAAGTATTTTTTTATATTCAATGACTTCACGTCTTGTCTGAAGCGATTTCCATAAAAAAGAGGGGGAGAAAGAAAAGATGAAAGATAGAAAAGATGAGAGAAAAAGGAAGAAATAGAGGAAGGAAAGATAAACGTAAAATAAAAAGAGTGATATAAAAAAAGAAAGAAAGAAAGAACGAAAGAAAGAAAAAGAAAATATGAAAAAGTATACAACAATTTGAAAAGAAAACTAATCTTCCGGACAACACCTAGTTACCTTATCTCGCAATTCTAATCGGCATGTTATTAAATTACAACCGGTCGCACCTTCTTTTTTTGTGCACGGACGAGAGTGACCTAAATTCAAGGCATTTTTTAAACAAAATTTTTATCATAAGTTTTAATGCAAGGTTTTGTCCGTTGCCCCGCCTGTATGTCACGTTATCTTCAACATAGTCTTATCACATAATATTCAAATTTTTTAAAAATCTTGAGCAATAGTTAAGTTCGGTGCCTCCATTCAGTCTCAAAAGACTAGATACCCTCTGTAATAATAGTTGCGCGTGTAATTGTGAGGCGAGGTTTGCGCAATTTCTAACCACAGCTCTTCAAAATCGGCACTTCTTGGGTCCAGTGGCAAGTAGAAATGCTAGACGACTGGAAACAATGCCGAGATACGCGGAGAGCACATACATACTGAAATTCTCAAATAGTAACCCATTTTAGTAATGAGCAGACACAACGTTGCTTAACTTCAATGATCTAACAAGAATCGGTGTGCCGTATAATTTTCAAGTTATCTCCCCCGAATTATACTGTGCTACAATAGAATGAAATCTTTAATTCCGGAAACTAAAATGTACGTAAATTCGTACGTGGACTAATTTAGTGCCGGATATTCTGCCTCTTTACCCGCAATGTTCCAGTGTAGCTTCGTGTTTTGAAATGATTTTACATCATTGACGCCTTCTCGTGAGATGTTGTTGTGATTGCCAGTTAAGAGATGAGACACTGTTATATACACATTTTATCAGAGTTTCTATATGTCGCAATATCCGCTATTAAAGGAGGCTCCAGATAATAAAGCAAAAATGTATTTACATGGTCCACATATTCTGTGTAATTCATTGCACTAGCAATCAACGTAATTTGATTTGAGGTATAAAGACATTTAACGTGGACTGTTTTCATAGTAACTATGTAGATAATTGTGTGTATATATATATATATATATATATATATATATATATATATATATATATATATATATATATACGTTTTATTTTTTATTACCGTATCTTTCTGTTAAGTTACATTATTGTTTTAGCTACCCGGCCGTTTTTTTGGCCGTCTGTAGCTTCCTCAGACTTTTACACGAACATTTCTGTAAAAGTCTGAGGAAGCTACAGCCGGCCCAAAATAAAAACAAAAAACGGCCGGGTAGCTGAAAAAATAATGTAACTTAACAGAAAGATACGGCAATAAATAATAAAACGCATATTTGCTCTACAACAGTATTGAGCACTTTCTTTAGTTTTTATTAGTTACCATTTCTACTATATATATATATATATATATATATATACATATATACATACATATATATATATATATATATATTATAATAATGTAGTGTATTAATTATCATATATCTTGGCTGTACTTCGCAAACGAAAATTCTATGGAGGCGTGGTCCACGAGCAACGGCAGGCACGCTTATAGCTGGCGAGCCTGATGCGGGACAAGCAGGTTTGGACACAATTATCATATATATTATATTACATTATACATATTATATATATTATTAAAATATTTTATGTTAATTATTATTTAATTTTTACTATATTATTAGGCATTATATGAATGAATTAAAGTATTATGGTGTCTTATATATATATATATATATATATATATATATATATATATATATATATATATATATATATATATTATGTTAATTCATTACATATCATACATTATTATAATACATCAATTGTTTTACATACATTTTAGTTTTTGTTTTACATATATTTTAGTTTCCGGAATTAAAGATTTTATTCTCTTGTAGCGTAGTATTATTCGGGGCACACACACACACACACACACACACACACACACACACACACACACACACACACACATATATATATATATATATATATATATATATATATATATATATATATATATATATAGTTTTGTTTTTCGGCGGGAAGGCATCCAAAAATTGAAAATAATTGAATTTCCACAAGGGTCGGTCATAGTGCTCAATCATAAGAGAGCAAGTTACATATATTTTTATTTTTATGGAAATACAATCATATCTTGCTACGATGTGCAGATCGTTTCAATCATATTAGACATTATCAGGCAAGAAAAATTAAGGTGCAAAAACTAAAAGTGTTCCAGATCAATTTCAAATTTTGAGGAGATTCGAAAAGGTCTGGAACCTTTTTAGTTTTGTACCTTTATTTTTCTTGTCTGCTGATATCTAATATGGTTGAAACGGTCTGCACATCATAACAAGATATGGCTGTATTTTCATGAAAAAAATATATATAAAGAAATGAAGGATGGATAGCTTTACTTCGTTCTGATCAAGAGAGACGTTCTGGATGGCTGGAGATTTTTTGTTCAACTTTTCTTCTGTTCGTTTGGGCGACATTGGTTTATTTGAAAGCCCCGGTAATTCGTCTACTACACTTTCGTAGATTCTTCTGGGAATTAAAATTCTGCCAGTTTTCTCCTATTAGTCATAATGAATCGTGAGAAATTTACCAGTGAGGTAACAGCAAGTTTATTCGACTTCACTCGGGATGCACAATATCGCCACTGTAGGCATATTACGATTTTTTAAGAAAAACATTAGTTTCATCTTATATACACATATACACATATACACATATATCTATCCGTCTCTCTATGTCTCTTTCTCTCTCTCTCTCTCTCTCTCTCTCTCTCTCTCTCTCTCTCTCTCTCTATATATATATATATATATATATATATATATATATATATATATACAATACTTATTATTACCCTTTCTTTATTATTGGTCTTTTTCTTTTTATATTTTCCTTTTATACTATCCTGCATAATGCAACCTATTCAACATGGCTGCGTTCGTTTTGGAAAATTGTAACTTCAACACTTGCATAACTATAATAGAAAGGTTTAATTTTGATATCGAATATCCGTAATTTAACAGAATATTCGATCAATTTTTTTTCTGTCACATTTAAGTTGGTATTTTTGTTGTTCTGTCACTCTCTTTGAATGCGTTCACGTCGTTAAACGCGTGGCTTAAATTGCGGATTAAACATTCACGTTTTCCTTTGGCTTCGCTTTAATCTCGGGGATAGTGAACAATCAATTTTAAGGTTTTGTTTATAATTCGATATAAAAATGTGATGATGTTACATCAAATTTAACGATAAAAGTCTTTTTACATACGTGCGCGGTCGATCGATGGCGGTTGATCGGATGTTTAGGCGAATAACACTCGTGTATAGAAAACACAATGAAGTCTTGTTGGTGCTCACACTTTATTGGAGAAAGTTTTCTCTTTGAGAGAGAGATAAAGAGATAGATAGATAGAGAGAGAGAGAGAGAGAGAGAGAGAGAGAGAGAGAGAGAGAGAGAGAGCACGGGATTTACTTCTGTTTAATTTTCTAACTTTACCTTAGATCGGTCGACCGATGGACAGAGTCTCCAGAAAATTTTTATAAAGATTTCTACATTGTCAGGCAGGATTTATTAACTTGTTACTCGACTCGAACTGTTAGACCTCTATTCTGTCCCCAGAACACAGAATGTAATTTCTCTGTAACATCATTCAACACCTAATTTTCTAGCGCGTTTTAATTTAAATGTATATATGATGTATAATGTATGAATAATATAAAATAATATAAAATATACACATAATATAAAATAATATGAAATATATAAAAAATGTTAAATAAATAAATAATATAAAATGCATATACGATATAAATTGTATAAATAATGTAAAATGAGTAAATAATATTAACTGTGTACATAATTTAAAATGTATAAATAATATGAAATATATAAATGAGGTAAGATTTATATATAATATAAAATGTATAAATTATGAAAAATAATGTAAAATGTATACATAATATATAACAAATAAATTATAAAAATATAAAATGTATAAACAATACAAAATATATAAATAATATAAAATGTAAAATACTGTAAAATGTATGAGTAAATACATGTATGTATACATGAAAAATGTATGATAGAAAATGTATGAATAATGTAAAATGAATAAGTTATGTAATATATATATATATGAATTATGTAAAGTGTATTAATGATACGCAAAATATGAATGATATAAAATATATAAATAATATAAAAATATAAAATGTATAAATTATATAAATTTTATAAAGTATATAAAATGTATTAATAATATAAAATGTACGAATAATATATAATGTAACAGTAATGTGAAATGTATAAATAATGATATATGTAAATAATATAAAATGCATGAATAATATCAAATGTATGAAAATGTATAATGTATAAATTATATAAAATGCATAAACATTATAAATGTATAAATAATATAAAATGTTTTTATAATAAAATATGTATAAATAATATAAAATGGACAAATAAAGTAAAATACACTAATGTTATAAAATGCATAAGTAATATAAAATATATACATGGTGTAAAATGTTTTAAGAAAGTAAAATATATAAATAATATAAAATATAGCATTATTATAAAAGTTATAAATAATTTAAAATGTATAAATAATATAAACTTTATAAAAATATAAAACGTATTTATAACATAAAATATATAAATAACATAAAATATATAAATAACATAAAATATATAAATAACATAAAATATATAAATAATATAAATTAAAAATAATGTAAAATATACAAATGACATACAAAGTATAAATAATATAAAATTTATAAATAATATTAAATATATAAATAATACAAAGTGTATAAATAATATGATATATAGATATTATCATATGTATAAATAATATAAAATGTATATATGTTTAAATGATATACAATATATGAATGTTATTTAATATATCAGCAACATAAAATTAATAAATAATATAAAATGTATATATCAATATATGAATGTTATTTAATATATACAATATATGAATGTTATTTAATATATCAACAACATAAAATTAATAAATAATATAAAATGTATGAATAATTAAAAATGCATAAATAACACGTTGTATAATTAATGTAAAATGTATCAATAATATAAAATGTATGAATGGCATACAATGTATAAATAATGTGAAATGTATCAAGAATGTAAAATGTATAAATAATACAAAATTTATAAATAATATAAAATATATGAATAATATAATATATATATAAATTGTGTAAAATATATAAATTATATAAAATATATTAACACTGTCAATATATGAATAATATAAAGTATACAATTATGAGAAATAATATAAATAATACAAAATGTGTAAATAACATTCAATCTGTAATGTAAAATAGACAAATAATGTAAATATATAAACCATGTATAATGTGTAAATAATATCAATGTATGGATAATATAAAATGTATAAATAATACACAATTTATAAATCATGTAAAATGTATACATGAAATGAAATATACAATATAAAATGTGTAAATAATATATAATATATAAATGTTATAAAATGTATGAATAATATATAATAAATAAATAATGTAATACATATAATAACAACGTAAAATGTATCAATAATATAAAATATATAAACAGTGTAAAATATATGAATAATTTAACTTATGAAAATAATATAAATCGCAGAAGTAATAAAATATGTGTAAATAACCTAAAATCTGTAATGGAAAATGTATAAATAATGATAAATTATATAAAATGTATAAATAATACTAAATTTTTAAATAATAAACAGTTATAAATAATATACAATGTATAAATAATATAACATGTAATAATAATACGAAATGTATGAATAAATTAAAATGTATAAATAACATAAGATGTATAAATAATATAATATGTATAAATAATGTAAATTGTATAAATAATATAAAATGTATAAATAATATAAAATTTATAAATGATATAAAATATATAAATATCATAAAGTGTATAAATAATAAATATCATAAAGTGTATAAATAATATATAATGTATATAATGTAATATATATATATATATAAATAACACAAAATGTATTAAAATATGAAATGTATAAATTATATAAAATGTATAAATAATATAAAATATATAAATAATCTTGAATGTATAAAGAGTATAAATGTTATGAATAATGTGAAATATATAAATAATATGAAGTATAGAAATAATTTCAAGTGTATAAATAATGTAAATGTATAAATATCGTCAAACGTATAAATAATATAAAATCTGTAATGTAAAATGCATAAACAATGAATATGCATAAATGAAGAAAAATGTATTGCTTGGATTTTTTAGTGTAATGTTTATGTTTTGGTTAAACTAACTACCGATATTATTCAAGTGTATCTTGCTAAACTCTAGAATCTTTCTATCGAAATCATTAATCTGCACGGAATTTCAAACGGAGACTGTTATCTAATGAACGGGTGTAGCATTATCTTCTTTCGACAGCCATAATTAGATAGAAATCATAAGTAATTTGCAATTGCATTTCCGGTCGCTTACACTAAGGATTGAACCCTCAACATTCAGAAGATAGTAACTTTTACAACTGAATTTTTTCAAGTACACTAAACACTACTCCACAGTCCCTGCAAACTCTTGTATATTTTCGCTAATTTTTTGTAGTTTTTCGATGTATTTTTATTTTAGTATTATTTCTGATCTAATATAACATGCATATAATAATGTAAAATGTATAAATAATATAACATTTATAAATAATGTATAATATAATGTTAAATATACAAACAATATAAAATATGTAATATAAAATGCATAAATAATATAAAATGCATACGTTCTAGAAAATATATAAATAATATAAAATGCATAAATAATATGAAATATGTAGCATAAAATAGAAAAATAATGTAAAATATATAAATACAATAAAATAATATATAAGTAATATTAAATATATAAATAATATAATATATATAAGTAATTTAAAAATAAATCTTATAAACTGCATGAATAATGTAAAATGTATAAATAATATAAAATTTACAAATAATATAAAATATAAAATATAAAAATATAAAATAATGTACAATATACAACGCAAACTGATTATAATAATATAAACTGATTAAATAATGTGATATGTATAAATAATATAAAATTTACAAATAATATAAAATATAAAATATAAAAATATAAAATAATGTACAATATACAACGCAAACTGATTATAATAATATAAACTGATTAAATAATGTAAAATGTATAAATAATATAAAATTTACAAATAATATAAAATATAAAATATAAAAATATAAAATAATGTACAATATACAACGCAAACTTATTATAATAATATAAACTGATTAAATAATGTGATATGTATAAATAATATAAAATGTATAGATAATGTAAATCGTAGAAATAATATAAATTGTATAAATAAATTGAAATTTATAAATAATTTATATCGTGTAGTTAAAGAAAACACGGTATCAAAGACAAAAAGTATCAAGGCTTATCGTCTACTCGACGATAAAGATCAAAGAAATTGTCAATTGTTCAAGAATCGCTGTCAAGAGGGGACAACCCTCCCCCCAAAAAAAACAAAGTGTGGAAAAGAGAGAAGATTAATAAGAGAACGGCTCAACAAGTATTTATTCGCTTTAGACTAAAAGACAATGATGCTGTAGTACTTTGGGAAGCAGACTCGCGGTATCATGCTTCACTAATGTCATTTGTTAGCAAATAAACTTTTTATTGGAAGTTCTGTTTGGTTTTTGATAAAAAGAAGCAGAAAAGAGAGAGAGAAAGAGATATGCTTTGCTATGGTTGTAGCCAGACCACTTTTTGCTTTGGATGTTCATAGGGGGTATCAGCGAATGGAGCTCGGCCAAGCACCTAATATCAGCATCAAGTTACAGCATAGGGAGGCTAGCAACATCTCTCCTGTCTGAAAGAGGTTGTAGGAACATGAAGGAGTCATCCCGCACACCACAAAAAGAGTACTTCGATCGGACCTCCTCAGACATGACAGCAGTACTCCATCTCATGGCGTATCTGACTCTTATGCAGACAGAGGATTGCTTCAGGAGTTAAGTACTTTCTGGAGCAGTAGGATGATCCAACCACTTTTCTAGCAACCTTAGCAACAGATGCTTTTATTGCAGGTCCGGAGTGAATGGGTCAATGTCAGTACTAGAAGTTTATAAAAAACAGTCCTCTTTCAGTACGAAGCCATTGATTTCGATCTGGGAAGAAGTAAGGTTTGAGCTTTGATGGTGAAAAGAAAGAAGTTTGGTGTTAGAGGCGTTAAAAATAACATTCCATCACATTGCACCATTTAAATTGAAGTATCGCTATATTTGACAATCCTAAAAGACAACGAAGCGTATGATATCTCCTTAAAAAAAAAGAATACGAAACCTATTGTTTTGGATTTTAAAAGTCAAGCTTTTTGGGTACGTCTTTTGAAATAAATGGGTAATCATAATTTTCAGCTTGTAGATTCACCCACGTAGAACGAAAGGTATCATGTGTTTGACACTTCGAATTCGTGGTTAAGTTGTTGCTCAACGAGTCCACACACACACACACACACACACACACACACACACACACACACGCACGCACGCACGCACGCACGCACGCACACATCATTAAATGTTTTTTTTTTTACAAATAGTAAAATGTATAAATAATCAAGATTCAAAAACAATTCAAGGTGTTGAGTTTGACAGACAAACGATTGATCATCGAGGGGTTTAATAACGATGGTCCAAATTTACTATTTAAGAGGACAGTTCAACATGAATTGGCTTATTCGACTTAAAACAACAATGTTGTAGTCAACCAGGAACGCAACCCGTGGTATAGTATTCCACACAGAGGTGGTTCACTTAAAAAAAAAATGCTTATGGTAGTTTCATTCAGTTTTAGGTAAACAGAAAAGAAAAGAGGGATTTTTGCAGTGGTTGTAGTAAGACCAGGTTTTGCTGTGGAAGTTTTCCCGGAGAGGACCATGACTAAATTCTCATTTGATAACCTGCCATGAAAATAACGTTGAACTAAAACAACGTCTGAAGAAACTTATATCGTCTTCTATCCCAGAAAAAAACTTAATTCGTCAAATATTTAAATTTAAATCAATTTCGTTAAATATTTTCATATAAAAATATTTTTGTATAAAGGAAAATATTTACAATACTAATTCTTCTAAAATGAAAATAAAATTCATAGAACTATCAAGATTTTAGCGCCACATAAGAGATACCATAGTCAGTTTGGGTATCCATTAGGTCGAACACTGTACCAAAGCAGTTCCAAATAGCGACTCGTAATTTACGTTCAAAAGTTTTACTGGTTATAATAAGTCACAGAACAAACGTTTCACAGACACATTCAAACAGGAAATAATTGAAACTTTGACCCTGCAAAGTTGTCAAAATTCAAGTGGATGACATCTCGCAACCTTTATGTTGACACCTCTTATCAAACAGAAAAATAAAAATCATATATATATATATATATATATATATATAAATATATATATATATATATATATAGGCATATGTCTGCATACATTTACATATATACATATATATATGTATATACTAATATGTATATATGATGATTGCAACGTCTTGTCAGACGAGTGCCACTCCCTCAGACATTTAAAATCCATGAGCCCAAATGCCTGAGGGAGTATCTATACAAATATGATGTTACAGAGTCTTAGCTTTGTACGACAGCTAAGTCTCTCTCTCGGTTCAAAATGTTGAGATCCAGCAACAAGCAAGAGCAAGATAGTCAGCAACAAATTAAACTGCAGACTAGCTTAATGCGGGTAATGGTCTTCCGCTTTATGGTTTTTTAAATCAGAGATTTGCTTCTCCTAGAAAGGTTGCCTTCACCACGGCTTACGGGAGCCCTCTCCACCCCAATACACGTATACACACACAAATATATATACATATATACATACATATATTTATACATATATACATACACATATATATAAATATATACACGTATATATACATATATATATAAATATTTATATATACTTACATATATATACATACAAGTTAGAAAAGCATTTCATCCAAGGTAAATTGTTAAACAAAATGTTTTTACTATAGGCTTTAAAAATAAAGGTACAAGATTCAATTTGAAATTTATTTATCTTCAAAGTGTACTTTTATAAATTTTACAAAGTAAGCTGTAAATATTTAATACCTTATTTTGTAAAATGTATAAAAGTGCACTTTGAAGATAAATAAATTTCAAATTGAATCTTGTACCTTTATTTTTAAAGTCTATAGTAAAAACATTTTGTTTAACAATTTTCATACCTTGGATGAAATGCTTTTCTAACTTGTATGTATATATATGTAAGTATATCTAAATATTTATATATATATGTATATATACGTGTATATATTTATATATATGTGTATGTATATATGTATAAATGCCTTGGATGAAATGCTTTTCTAATTTGTATCGTGTCTTTTTAAGATTATATTTGATTTAATTTATTAATTTGGATTTAAAAAAAGATGAATGTGGTTTTGTATGTATTTATAAAAACACTCCTACTCTCTATTTCAGATTGTATTTCTCCACACACCACAACTCATTTTTGCAACCCCCTCTTTGTATTATTACAGGTCTGAATATTCTGTTTCAGTTTGTAATTCTCCTCACACCACTACTCTTTTTGCAACCCCCTCTTTGTTATAAATGTCTGAATAATGAGAAAATCTGAATTTTTTAAACAAAAACTTTAAAATAACTTTTTTAGATTTAATTTTTTAAACTTCTTTCAGAATAGAAAATATTTACAATTTAATAAGGAACATATTTCATATAGGTTTCATTAAAAATATTCAGTAGATAACGAGAAAAATAGAGATGAAAATTTCAAAAGGAGTGTATAACTGGTTACGCTCAATAGTAGTCCTCACTAGCGAAAGACTTTGTTATTGTTATTCTATTATTATTATTATTATTATTTAAAACATTTTGTGTCCTGCGCTTTCGCGCGAGGACTAATATAACAGTTTATATTTTTTTAAATTTATTTTTATCTATTTTATACGAGCAACTTTACGCCTATGTACCACTAATTCTAACGCCGGGCAATACCAGATTGTATTGTTGGCAAACTAGGTTCCAGATGTGGTTAACACTTGGTAAAAAATCCAGATGTCCCAAATTGCTGTATATCAGAAAAGTAAGATTTCTCAGTATTAAATAACTGGTAACGCTCAATAGTAGTCCTCGCTAGCGAAAGACTTTGTTATTATTATTATTATTATTATTATTATTATTATTATTATTATTATTATTATTATTATTATTATTTAAAACATTTTGTGTCCTGCGCTTTCGCGCGAGGACTAATATATGTACTTTATGCAAATATGATTCATTTCATATATATATAAATACACAGATGTATATACACATATATGTATATATATACATGCATATATACGTATATACATATATATATACATATATATTTATGTATATACAAATATGTATGTATTCATATCTATACATAGATATATACATACATACACTTATATGCATATACAAATATGTAAACATACATATATATATATACATATATACATACATACATATATATACATACCTATATATACATACATGCATACACACATATATATATATATATGTATATATATAGTCATCCACATACAGTACTATTTCGCTGTTTCACACACACACACACACACACACACACACACACACACACACACACACACACATATATATATATATATATATATATATATATATATATATATATATATATATACAGGGTGTTTCAAAAGTCTTGGGAACATTACAACATTATTAATGTTGTAATGTTCCCAAGATTTTTGAAACACCCTGTATATATACATGTATATATATTATGCAAATATAATTCTTTTCATATTTGTAGTTTCTTTTGGCTAACTAGAACGAAAATAAAAAATATTATTCTCAGGTGAAGTTTTACCGGGGTAACCAAAGTTTAGAATCCAGTAACAGTACAGTACAGAGAGAGAGAGAGAGAGAGAGAGAGAGAGAGAGAGAGAGAGAGAGAGGGGACGAGAGAGAAAGAGAGGGAGAGAGAGAACGCTGTTAAAGGTTTGTCTTAAGGAGAATTGCTGTCCAACACCCTGGAAAACCTCGCCAGTGAGCTCTGTGTTTAAGAATTCAGGTGATCAGTCATACAGACCAATAAGTCTCCCGTGCGTCATGAGTAAGTTGCTGGAATCTATGCTAAATAGATAAGTAGTCAACAACCTTAGTAAAAATAACCTTCTTAGTGACATGCAATATGGTTTCCATTCTGCTAGATCTACAGCCGATGTGCTTATGGTTATATCTCAGGATTAGCGAATCTCTCGACAGAGGCTTCCTTTCTAGGGCAATTGGTCTTGACATATCAAAACCCTTTGATAGGGTATGGCATAAAGGTCTACTTCACAAGATCTCCAGCTGTGGTATAGCTGGAAATGTCTTCTCAATTATTAAATCATTTTTCTTTGATAGGTTCATAAGAGTAGTGGATGAGGGGCAGAAATCAGAAGCTCACAGTATTAATGCTGGAGTTCCTCAAGGGTCTATCCTGAGCCCAACTCTCTTTCTGATCTATATTAATGATTTTCCATCTTCCAAATAACATCCTTACATCATTCGTAGACATTTATGATGACGATACTACAATCTATGGTAGCACATCTAAAACCGTAAACGAGCAAGTTTTCTTAGATTCTCTCTCCTCTGATCTTGACCACGTGGTAGAATAGGGAAAGAGGTGTCTGGTTACTTTTAATGCATCTAAAACCAAGCTTCTATCTTTACATCATCAAGCTCTTATCCCCATCTGACATCAATTGAAATGAATGGCTTTCGTCTTCGTGAGGCTCCATATTTTGACAAGCTTCTGAGCTTGACCTTTACTCCTGACCTGAAATGGAACACGTACATCAAATCTGTTGTCAAGGTCGCTGCGAAAATGTTGGGATCTTTTTATCGATCTAGTTGATATCTCACTGCTGATGTAATTCTCTACCTACATAAGGGCCAGATACGTTCAAGAATGGAATACTTTGCACGAGCTGATAGAAAGACCTTACCTTGCCTTGACAGAGTTCAAAATAGACTTCGTAGCTTAGTAGGGGATGCCCTTTTCTCTTCCCTTCAACCTCTTTCTCACAGAAAAGATATTGCGAGCCGGTCTCTGCTTTTTCGTTATTTTCATGGCAAGGGCTCGTCTGGGCTCCAGTCTATGATCCCCTCGCCAAACTTTCACGAGAAACACTCGTCTAGTTGAATACACTATTAATAATTTCCCCCACTCTTTATCTGTGCCTAAACTTAAACGTAGATTTCATGAACAAAGCTTTCCTCTTAGAACCGCGCACTTACGGAACTCTCTTCCGTTTGCCTGCTTTCCAGCTGACTAAGATATGTTCGTATTCAAGTTCAACATAAACAAATTCTTGATGAGCCGTTTCCCTTAAGTAACCCAAATACCAAATTTCCACTACTAACGATTACTACGATATCGTCCCATTGACTACTGTACACCCTTTAACCCTTATCCTAGAGGTGCCTCTGGGCCATGATAAGTGGTGACTTCTATATAAATAAAAGAGAGGGAGAGAGAGAGAGAGAGAGAGAGAGGGAGGGTGAGCAACATGTTTTCTGTATGTAAGAGGCTATAGTTTCTTACATACAGAAGAAAGGACATTATCCTCCGCTAGATTGCGAAGCCAAATGTGTAGCAGGAAATCTCCCTGTTTATAAAACCACTATCATCAACCAGAGAGGGCTCTATTTGTTTTTATAAAGAATTTTTGCATTAAAACTAAAAATAGATGGCGATTTCGCTTACCACAATGCTCAACATATGAAGTGGTGGCGACACATATAGAATCATCCACAGATAGACTGTTTCACTGTATTAAAGCTCTTCAGTATGTCTAGACATGGCTAAGATTTATAACTGATCGTTTATTGACAGTCCTAACTTTGCGTAGAGTTCTTGGTTATTATTTTATATTTAAGCTTTGAGCTTGGTGCGAATTTCCTGCGTTGCTGATGATATTCGATATACATAAATCAATATTTAAAAAGCGTATTTAAATGTTTATTTCATTAAGTTGTTGACCGCATAACTATATACGCACATTATTTGTGTAACTGCGTGTTTTGTAGCTAAAAATGTTATAAAAAGTCGTTGCATATGTTTTGTAACTGACATAAAGCACTCGTGATATATATATATATATATATATATATATATATATATATATATATATATATATATATATATATGCCATCAGAGTGCTCAATTATGAGGAAAATCCGAAAATAAGATAGCCAATACTCATCTCTCTCTCTCTCGCTCTCTCTCTCTCTCTCTCTCTCTCTCTATATATATATATATATATATATATATATATATATATATATATATAGTCATCCACATCTGTTTCGCTGTTTCCTAGCTCATCAGTGGCTAGAAACTCGATCGCTCAAACGACAGTCGGAGCTTCTAACCGTTGTGTTATACGGCTGTGTCTTATATATATATATATATATATATATATATATATATATGTATGTATATATACATATATATACATATGTATATATACATATATATACATGTATATATACATATATATGTATATATACATATATATGTATATATACATATATATACATATATATATACATAAATATATATATATATGTTGAAGACACTTTGAGTATGTGTTTGCGCATGAGTTTATTCCATATAGACTCTCAAACAGCTGGGCCGATATTTTTTTTTAAATTTCACATAAATGTACTTTATTTGCCTGCAAGTGTTCTTAGTTTAGTTTTGTATGGGTATACCTCCGATAAGTATCGAAAATCAGAAAAAAAAAACAGATTAAAGAAAGAATAGTCCGATTTTCTGCAAAGTTAACACCCTTATATAATCTAACATCACAAGTGCATTCGAGAAGTTTTATCAACCCTCAAGCAGAAGTGTCCGGCGTATGAAATCAACGGTATTATCTATGATAAGACATGAGATTTTTCGAAATGAATGTTTTTAATTTATTTATTGCGGACTATTATTCTCATCTTTATTAGTTGTTGTTTCACGACGTTTCGGTCAACTATTCCTCTGGCCTTCGTCAGGTGGTAACCACGACGGATAGGAACTTGTAATCTCCTAACTGCATTCTCAGCAATTACTGCCATCCGCCAACTATCTCTATTCAACGTCTCTATCAACTGCGCCACGGGCCCCATTGAATCTCTACGGTTCCAGATGAGAATTGTCTTCAGATAGCGGTTTCAATCCTACTCAAAGCCGGCCAGAGGCTTACTTGGCCAAAAACGTGGTGAAACGACAACAACTACAGATGACAGTGATTGCTGAGAATGCAGTTAGGAGATTCGAAGTTCCTATCCGTCGCGGTTACCATCTGACGAAGACCAGAGGAATAGTTGGCCTAAACGTCGTGAAACAACAAATAATAAAGATGAGAATAATAGTCCGCAATAAATAAATTAATATAAATAAAACTCATCTTAATAATGAATTCCAATTACAACAATATAGATGAATGTTTTTGTTTAGAGCACAACTGAACAATAATACTTGGCTTTTGCATTTTGAACTTTAATTTAAGTTATTATAGACAAAATAATTTTATAAAATCAATAGTACCACAGCGGACTAAGTCACTATGAGGAGGTATGCGAAGCTCCACTTTGTGCACGGCGGTTGATCTCCGACTAGAAAAGACATTCAATCGATTTTATTAAAAAAAAAAGGACCGATTTCACCGATTTCGATGAGAATAAAGTTTGTAAAGTTTTGACATTTGTTGATCCTCATTCAATATTGGACAACGTCGAGTCTTCCTGGTAGTATATATATATATATATATATATATATATATATATATATATATATATATATATATATTTATATATATGTATATATATGTATATATATAAATGTATATATATGTATATATATATATAAATGTATATATATGTATATATATATATAAATGTATATATATGTATATATATATATGTATATAAATGTATATATATGTATGTATATATATGTATGCATATATATGTATACATATATGTATGTATATATATAAATGTATATATATGTATACATATATGTATGTATATATATGTATGTATATATATGTATGTATATGTATGTATATATATATATGTATATGTATGTATATATATGTATGTATATGCATGTATATGTATGTATATGTATGTATATATATGTATGTATATATATATGTATGTATATATATGTATATATATATGTATATATATGTATGTATATATATGTATGTATATATATATATATGTATATATATGTATATGTGTGTGTATGTATATATATGTATATGTATATATATATATACACACACTCATATATATATATATATATATATATATATATATATATATATATATATATATATATTAAAAAAACTAAAAAAAAAAAACAAAACAAACTAAATAGAAAAACCTGTGGCACTGTTGGGTTTATTCGAAGAAAATATTAACTGTCCCTGATAAGTTTCTTGGTATTCGTCCACCATTCAACGACCCACGTGTAAGACATAAAATATTATTAAAAAAACAATTTGTTGGCTTAGGAATGTAAACTACTGATATATATATATATATATATATATATATATATATATATATATATATATATATATAAACAGTGTTTCATGGTAAACAACTGATGATCCCTTGAAAAATAAATTATTGGTATTATAGTAAATTCGAGAGCGAGTTGATGCAGTGATTGCAGGTGATTAAATGACTTACTGACTAGATGGTTTTCTAACGAATGATAAAAAATATTTTTTTTTATAGTTTTAAACGTTAAAAACTTCAAAGACTATATATATATATATATATATATATATATATATATATATATATATATATATATATATATGTATATACGTATGTAAATGAACATATATATGGTTTTAGAGATAGATAGATTGATATGCCGAGAGAGGGAATGTGTGTCTGATTGTGTGTGTGTGAGAGAGAGATAGAGAGATAGAGAGATAGAGAGAGAGAGAGAGAGAGAGAGAGAGAGAGAGAGAGAGAGTTAAACAGAGAGACGCAGACCTGTGAGTTCGTTGGTCTGTCTTCGTCTTGGTCTGTAGGCGTTCCTAATTTCTTACTAGGCACGCATAAGTAAACAGTGACTTATGTTAGAATTAGGGGAGGAGAAGGGAGGATATCTCCAGGTTCAGTCACACGGAACCAACAAATTGCGTGGACATTTTAGTCTTCTCTCAGTTCACATATGTGTCATTGGTTTTTCTCACAGCCTGTCTTTTCACAAAGCGACTATTTTAGTCGGCATAAATGCGTAAACACTTTCTGAATATCTATTATTATTATTTTAACCCTGGGTCAATCAACGTTTGTTTCCCTTTTCTCCATCAACTCTAATTACAAAATATACATGCTAGAATATCCTTTAATTCTGGGATTGAGTTTTGTTCGAAAATGACGCTAAAGGTGTTATTAGTTTTTACTTCCCTTTTGTGTTCATATATTCTCTTATAGAGCTGACATTGTGTCGTGCCTATGTATATTTTTCCGCAGTCACGACAGGGTATGGTATATATGATATATATGGTATATATAGTATACATGGTATATACACCTGCTTTGGTTTTGGAATTGTGTTAGATATACGTTTATGGATTAAGTCTTTGATTTGTTGAAGAAGTTATATCTAATATTTCAATTTTATTTGATTTGATATTTGATATTTGATATTTGCACAATCAAAGACTTAATCCATAAACCTAAATCTGACACCAATTCCAAGATTAAAACATGTGTATGTTCTATATTCTGTCGAGACTGTGGGGAAATATACATAGGAGAGACACGACGTAACCTCGATTAGAGAATATATGAACACAAAGTGATATAAAAACTAATAAAACCCAAACGCCTTTTTTTGCCACATTACAGAGTATGATCAGTAGTTTGACTTTGAGAATGCAACTATCTTGAAAACGACACACAATAAATCAGTGCGTCGTTTAATTGAATCCGCTTTAATCTCCCATTCTTTCAATTTAATTAAACAAAAAATTGAATAAAACGAAGAAACGTTTTTCTTCACATCTGTCCGTACCTATCCAAAATAATAGCACAAGAAAAGAATTTAAGCAATGGTTAAAATCTAATTGTTTGATAATGAATAGTCATACATATAATGCACATATATTACCCGTGTTCATATATATATATATATATATATATATATATATATATAAATGAGATATTTTGAGACAGTGTGTTCTTATGCATATATATATTTTTTAAATACATATATATTTATATGCATATATATATATATACACACACACACACACACACACACACACACACACACATATATATATATATATATATATATATATATATATAATTTCTTTATTGATATGGAAAAATGCTGATATCCCCCACCTCTTAATTTATATACTCCTGATAAACTTTTTTGTCAAGGAACATTTTAAACACTTGGAAAAGCTCGCACCGAACGAGCGAAACGTCGTCGAGTTTTAAGGCCTCACCACCTCTGCTTTTAATACCATACATGTCGGATTTTTACCCTTGTTCATAAGTTTTTCATACTTTTATTAAATTTATTAAATTAATATTTTATGATGTTTTTCCTTTTGAAAAACATTTCTCCAAAAGGAAATTCCATAAACTGTTAAATAAAAAACTTTCATGTAAAAATATCTGAAGAGAGCTAAACAAGGTTCGAAACGCGTTATGAAAATATTTTAAAATATTCAAAAATGTTTGAAAAACCTACAATTGTTGATGGTTATACTCTTTTAAATATACATTTTTTCTCTGGTTAGAATCACACGACTATCACTTATATATATATACACTTGTGCCCGATATTATTCATACCCCTCGGATCTTTGAGATTTCTATAAGATTATTGCTCAAACCAGAAGGTAGACAATATTAAAGGGATTTCAAACAATAAATCAAGCATAAGCATTTAATTTAAACTCAACAAATAAATAAATTATGCAAGTTTGAAACATTATACAAAGAAAAACAATAATGGCACTAGTTCAAAATTATTCATACCTCTCTTACTAATAGTCAATAGCATGCCCTTTATTCTTAATAACTGCCTGTAACCGTTTTGGATATTTATCAACAAGGTTTTTACAAGCATCAACACTGATTTTTTACCATTCTTCAATGCAGTAGTTCTCCAAATCCCTCAAATTTCTAGGTTTCCGCTTTTTAACCTCAGTTTTCAATATGTGCCAGAGGTTTTCGATAGGGTTCAGGTCGGTACTCTGGCTAGGCCATTCCAAAACATTAATTTGATTATCCTCAAACCATTTCTTGACTATTTTGGCAGTATGTTTTGGATCATTATCCTGTTGAAGGACCCAGTTTGGTCCTAAATGGAGCTTCTTCGCATCCTGTCTAATGTTTTTCTGGAGTATCTCCAAATATTGCTCCTTCTTCATGGTTCCATCTATCTTGACCAAACTACCTGGACCACTAGCCGAAAAGGATCCCCAAAACATTAGGCTACCACCACCATGTTTCACCGTGGGTATGGTGTTCTTTGGGTTGTAAGCTTCTCCTTTCTTCCTCCAAACGTAAGAAGCATCCATATGGCCAAACAATTCAATTTTTGTTTTGTGAGTCCACAAAATACTTGAGAAAACGGACTCTGGAGAATTCACATGGTTCCTAGTAAACTTTAGACGTGCTGCAAGGTGTTTTCCGGTGTGCAATGGAGTCCTTCTTGGTCTTCTTCCTTTCAGACCATTTTCATGCAGAGTCCTTTGCAATGTTTGCCTTGATATTTTTATGCCAGAAGACTCCAGATTTTCTAAAATGTCCTTAGTAGTGGTGGTTGGATTTGCATTAACACTTCTTACAATATTCCTGGTGGCTCTAGCAGACAGTTTCCTTTTCCTTCCTCTACCAATCAAGTTGTTTGTTGTGTGGTGGCTCTGGAATTTTTTGATGATGCTCTGTACTGTTGCTGTAGGGACCTCAAATTTCTTGGAAATTGACTTTTAACCTAAACCATCCTTATGTGAATTCGCAATTTTAGTCCTAAGATCATTACTAAGCTCTTTTTTCTTCCCCATTCTAATAATTTTTATTCTTTTATTGGTTTTCAGTTGATATCATTTTAATTTCTGATAAAATGCAAAAAAAAAACGAAATGAAATTAATCAAAGGTTGTATAAAAGCATTCAAAATAAGAATCAAACAGGAAACAAACAGTCAGAAACTCGATTAATACTGAAAAAATAAGGGGGTATGATTATTTTTGAACATTGCAGATTTTATAAATAGCTGTATATTTCTTTTATTACAACTATCCCGAGATTTTAAGATGACGAAAATGATCAGAAGAGGTTTATTAAGAATATGTATCAATATGGATGTAAACAATAAATTCTAACAAAGTTACACCTAATAAACTCAATTTTCAAGGGGGGGTATGAATAATATCGGGCACAACTGTATATATATATATATATATATATATATATATATATATATATATATATATATATATACATGGTGATTCCCCCCCCCAAAAAAAAACCGGGCCCCAACTCTAATTAGGCCCCGTTTCTTAGTGTTTTGTCCGAATGAAATGAAACTTTGGTCATAACTAATTTATAATATTCAAAACATCACATCAAAACACTAGGGTCTTTGGCCTTTTTTTCTCCGTTCTACAACATATGTTCTAGATGGCCTCCATTTAGCTTTTGTTTTCTTTTTAGTCAACCTGTATATATATATATATATATATATATATATATATATATATATATATATATATATATTAAACAAGTAATTTTTTGTCCATGACAAAATATACATATTTATTGTTTCAAAATTTTCCAATCATTCACAAAGACGCTTCATCAGTGTATAACTATTCACAATTAGTCAGTAGATGAAGATTTAATTAATCTGATCAAAAGAGGAGAATACATTAAAAGGTATAAATTTTATGAATATTTAACGTATTTTTATGTTTTCTCAATCCATGAAAAGGAGATAAAATGTGTTTTAACATGATTAGAAATCCGAAAATTGGAAGAGAAGCTGCAAATAACTTTTAATATGTTTACATTTCGCCATTTCTAAATTGCAACCAAATTAAAGGAATAAATTGTAAGATGGTCAACCATGAACTTTGGAATAGATACTTTTGTCATTCATTCATTATATTGCTTTGTGATTTTTAAATAAGGATTGGTATATATTATAAGGGAATAAAGTATAGTTCCACAGATATATATATATATATATATATATATATATATATACATATATATATACATATATATATATATATATATATATATATATATATATATATATATATATATATATATATATATATATATACTCTGGTTACTATTTTCCAAAGTCGTGGAGGTTAGAGCCGAAACAGTCGATAAATAAAGGTTTAGATTGACTAAATTGCGACAAAAGAAAGCAATTTTGTATTCCAATGACTTTTCTTTCTTTTTCTAATAAAGATAACAATTGGTCGGCCAAGGGCAATCGACTTTTAGCCATCCTCTCTGCGCAAGGCCAGAAGTTAAATAACACTAATTGCTTAAGTATTAGCTAATAGGACCGCCGCTTTGTCTACGGCTAGGAAATAGTAATGGCTGACCCATGACGTCAACGACACCATTTTCCCTTTATCTGTGTCCTCGAAAAATGCCTTTCAAGACCACCATTCGCTTAATTATTCGCTTTTGTTATATCGCTTTCAAGATGTCGTCGCTAGTTAATTTCTTTCGTAGAAATAAGTTATTTTAATGTCAAAAATAGAAAGGGTGCATAATTTAGATCTTCCGAACTTCTATTCGAAATTTAGTTGTTATTTTCACAACGTTTCTACCGATTTAACCTTCGATTGTTTGCAGTTGCATCTTTTTAAACTTAGGAAACTTTCAGTAGAATTATTATTTTTTTTGATTTTTTAAAATCTTTTAGATGAGGCTTAATAATTCGTGCATTCATTTGTTTTTGTGGACTGTTATCCTCACCTTCATATTTGTTGTTGTTTAACCACGTTTCGGCCAACTCACTGCACGCCTGTGGAACTCTGTTCCATCTGCCTGCTTCCCACCGGACTACAACTTAGATGTCTTCAAGTCCAATGTTAAAAAATTCCTAATGAACCGCCCCCTTAAGTAAACACTTCATCAAATCTCCACACTAACGTAATGTACTTGCAATAACCCTTATCCCTGAGTGGCTTCCGGGCCTTGATAAGTGGTGATCACTGTGTAAAAAAAAAAAATCCTTTGGCCTTCTTCAGGTGATTAACCGCAACGGGATAGGAACGTCGAGACTTGTAACTGTATCCCCAGTAATTACTGCCTTCCATATTTGTTTTCTCACCACGTTTTGGTCAAATAATCCTCTGGCCGGTTTTGAGTAGGATTAAAACCACTATCTTCAGGCAATGCTCACCTAGAACCGTAGAAATCAATTCCTTTATATCCATTGCGCCACGAGCCCCGAAGTTGAGATAACAACTATGGAAGCCCGTAATTATTGGGGATAAGTTACAAGTTTCAGCGTTCCTATTCTGTCGCGGTTAAGCACCTGAAGAAGGCAAGAGGATGAGTTGGCTGAAACGTAATGAAACAATAACAAATATGAAGATGAGGATGATTATCTGCAACAAAAAAAAAAAAAAAATTAAAGGGCTTCTACTTCGTTAGAAATCTTCATGTCGGACTGAGGAACCGCTACATGAATTTGAATCGAACCTATGATATATTTAGAACTTGCGGAGAGAGAGAGAGAGAGAGAGAGAGAGAGAGAGAGAGAGAGAGAGAGAGAGAGAGAGGGGGCCAAGATGAATGAGCGACACAAAATTTTATGCATAGCATCTTTCCTCCTGATGTTGAATTGATAGATAATGTCTTTTTCTTTTTTTTTTTGGATTAAAAAAAAATGAATATATATATATATATATATATATATATATATATATATATATATATATATATATATAATTATTCACTGACACATGTTTCGTCGTCTGCGACTCATCATAGTTGCTTAATCTAGCGAGAGTCAGAATCGGGACCCCATGGTATATGAATATAAATATCTGTAATATATATATATATATATATATATATATATATATATATATATATATATATATATATATATATATATTTGTATATATATATATGCACATTTATATGTATATATATATGTATAAATATATATATATGTATATGTATGTATATATGCGTATTTATAATATCTATCTCTATATACTTCCTTCCATACATATCACATATATATACATATTATACATATATAAAGATATATTATACATATATTTATATGTATATATATATATATATATATATAGATAGATAGATAGATAGGGAGAAAGAGAAAGAGAGAGAGATAAAAATAAAACGACAATATGAAAATATATACTAATGTATAAAGATTTATACATTTGTTCAATAAGGATGATACTTCAATCAGGGATGTAGAATAAGTAAAACTATTTATACCATAGTATTTCGAGGCTTAATGCTTCTCATCAGAAACAAATATCAGAAAAATTAAGCTATAATCCTCCTCTATCACAGAGATAACTTTAGTTCTCCGATTCCCTCCCCAAACAGGTTTAATATTTTGCAATTCTCCTCTCACTGCACAACTATTTCATTCCTAATATAGCTATCGATGAACGGCGCATCCCTAATTTGTAACCTAGCATCTTCTCTCTTCTTCTGATGAGAAGCATTAGGCTTCGAAATACCATGGTATAAGGAGTTTTACTTATATCATACACCCCCAATTGATGTATCATCCTCATTGATTAAACGAATAAATAAGTATATATTTTTTATATTGTCGTTTTCTCATATTATTGATATTCTGAGCAACTTGCTGAGCTTTGAATTATCCTGATAAGTCCCTTTTTAAATTATCGATTTTATTATTATTTTTAACCACTTATATATATATATATATTTACATATGCATGTTTGCACTTAACATATATATTTTTAGTCAATATATATATAGAAGTAAAACATATATATTTTTATTTAATATATACATATATGTATATATCGAATATAAATATATATATTTTTATTCAATATATATATATATATATTGAATAAAATATATATTTTTATTTAATATATATATATCTATTATATCTATAAAAGTGTGTGTGTGTGTCTGTGTACATTTCCATACGCAATAACTCTGTCAATTTTTAGTATACAGACTCGAAATTTGATATACAGGGTACTGAGATTTGGGAAAATCGATGTGATCGAATTTCAGCCAGAAATTTGGCGATTAAGGGGTCAAAGTTCAACGATTTGACTTCTGAGAACTCTACCAAACTCCTCCGACAATTTTTGGCCAAAACACTTGAAATTTTAGATATAGGTTCATTGGACATGGATCTAACTTAATAACTTGATTTGAGTCCAAAACAATAACTTTTAATGGGTCATAATAGGGGTCAAAGTTAAAAAAATTGACCGCTTTTTTCTTTTTGCTCAACATACACCTCCAAATACCCGGGCAACGCCGGGCTGAAATGCTAGTATATATATATATATATATATATATATATATATATATATATATATATATATATTGAATATAGATTTATATATTTTTATTCAATATATGTATATGTATATATATATATATATATATATATATATATATATATATATATATATATATATATATATATATATAATATAAAGCTGTGTGTGTGTGTGTGTGCATGTGTGTGTGTGTGTGGTCACGAATAGGCTCCTATATATTTGACTATTTTAAAAAACTGCTCACATATAATGGTAGAAGATGTATCGAGACACAGGAATGGGTATGTTTGATCTGGCAGAACGGTGGTTCATTAAAATTGTGGGATCTGCGTTCGCGCCTGGTTCACAAAGTATGGAAATAAAAAATTAAAAAAAAAAAAAAAAAACGTTTACAAGTGTTTTTGATATAGATGTACATAATACTACTTTGATAAGTATGTTTGAACTTAAATAGGGATGGTATAATAAAATTGTGGGGTCGTCATTCGCGCTTGTCCTCCATAGAATTGAAATAGGCCCAAACTTTATAAAGACTTTTCATATCTATCTGCGTAAGTATACTTTGATAATTATGTTTCAGTTTGAAGAAATATGGTATAATATAATTATGGGGTATTCGTTCGCACCTGACCTCAATAGAATGGAAATATGTCACAAAGTTTAACAAGGTTTTTTAATATAGATCCACAGAATATTGTGATAAGTGTTTCAGTGTGAACAGGTATGGTATAATAAATTATGGGGGTTATCTATTTTATTTTTACTTTCATCATATTTTGCTTTGGTTTTGATATCCCCAAATTCAACCCAAATTTACAACCCTTCCTTTTCATAAGCTATCATACTTTCATAAATCAGAGTCCATTTTCTGTAGACTGTTTTCAACGACGGGTACTTTTGCTAGTATATATATATATATATATATATATATATATATATATATATATATATATATATATATGTATGTGTATGTGTGTATATATCTATATATTGAATACAAATTTATAAATTTTATCTATCTATCCATATATATATATATATATATATATATATATATATATATATATATATATATATATATATATATTGAATATAAATGTGTTAAGTGCAAATATTCTTAATATATAATTAATGACATTAAAGTAAACTTCTCGCCATTTAACGAAGCATGCATATGTAAAGAATATTACGTTAAATTCTAGTGACCAAGTTATTATTCATTTTTCTCTTTTTCAAAATACCAAAAGAAAAAGAAAACATTTGGTGCGTTTTGACAGATCGGTTCACGCACAGATGATATATTGAGTTTTTTTTTCTTTTAAACATTTATAATTTCCGTCCTTCTTCAGCAAATAAAACCCCGAAAACCGGTCAGAATTTTTTTCTGTTTTATTTCATTTTTTTAAAAAGAAATCAAGTTTCATTTTTTTAAAAGAAATCAAGTTTCATTTTTTTAAAAGAAATCAAGTTTCATTTTTTAAAAAAAAAATCAAGCTCCATTTTTTAAAAAAAAAATCAAGCTCCATTTATTTTTTAAAAAATCAAGCTCCATTTTTTTAAAAAAAAATCAAGCTCCATTTTTAAAAAAAAAAAATCAAGCTCCATTTTTAAAAAAAAAAATCAAGCTCCATTTTTTTTAAAAAAAATCAAGCTCCATTTTTTTTTTAAAAAATCAAGCTCCATTTTTAAAAAAAAAAATCAAGCTCCATTTTAAAAAAAAAAATCAAGCTCCATTTTTAAAAAAAAAAATCAAGCTCCATTTTTAAAAAAAAAAAATCAAGCTCCATTTTAAAAAAAAAAAAATCAAGTTCCATTTTTTTAAAAAAGAAATTCACGTTTTTGCTTCACTTTTGAATCGTGTCTTTGCTGTGCAGTAGAACCCCGGGATACGGCCTTAAAATTAGTAACAAAAAACGTACATTATATATAATACTTATGTATATAGTTAAATAAAATTCTAAATAACACCGTAAGGCGGGACAAATACCGTAACTAGGGCCGGAAAAAAAAAACATCGTATTTCACATCGTAACCTGAAAGAACCGTATCCTAGTGCCACTGTATCCCGAGCTTCTACTGTATATAAGAATAGGTTTAAGTTATATTTTTAATTCTAAATGTTCCATGTATATTGATATGTAGAGAGATCTCGAGAATTCAAGTATATCTGTCTCTCTCTTCATATACAAGGGGCGTTCAAAAAGTAACGCCTTCTATTTTTATTCCGCCCGAATGGATCAGAGTGGATTGTAAGTTGCATTGTTATGATGATTGAACTTATGCATTCATGACCTAAACGTTTTCTCTGTCTGTGAAAGATATTGACGATGTGAGACTAAGAAATAAACCTCTGTCATGGTCGTGCGTCAGAAGCGGAGATGCGTCATTGAATTCCTGGCAAAACTGCATTGAGAATCGTGGAGACCATCAAGAAAAATAAATCATGGAACACAAAATGTCGCTCATTTTAATGGTACCACTTTCGTCTTCGTAGCTTTTCAACTTTTGAGTTAAAAATTAGGAGGCTTTACGTTTGGAACGTCCCTCGTATATAACATGGTATAGTTTAGCACTACAGACATAATATCTGCACTTCGTTTGATTCGGCAGATAAATAATAATAAACTGGTATAAGATGGTTCGGTTTAAAAAGATCGAGATGACTTTCGAATTAATGTCTATGTATGATGGTGTATTCTTTATTTGGATAGCTATAGGATGGAACGATAAACTTTTCGCCATAGAAAAGACAACATGATTTCATTCCCATTCGACGAAAACCGGGTTTTTTTTTTTTGTGTGTAGGTTGCAGACTATCTACTAGTTGGCCAGTTGTATACAAATTCCAATAGGATTAACAGCCTTCTATCATGTTTGAAAGTGACACAATGTGCGACGAGCGAGATCGGAGATGCGCCGCTATACAACTCATGCTCTCTACCGATCCAAGTTATGACAACAGAACCAGTGCCAGCACACTCAAAATGCATCGCTAGATTGCCACGAATAATAGGGACGTGCCCAGAGTGATAAAAAACAAAGTTTCCGGCCACAGTTATGGTCTTTGGTGTGGTTTTAATAAGGACCACATCATGCCACCTCACATCTTCGAAGTCGGCTTGAAAGTTAATACCAAAGTGTACCTGGGTGTGTGGAAGAGAGTAGTGATCACCTGGTGCAATCAGGTAGCCACTAGCAGACTCTGGTTGTGGCAGCAGAACTCGACGCCGGCCCACAAGTTTAAAGAGACCCAGACTATGCTTCAGAAGGAGAGCTACAACTTTGTACCCTTAACTCACTGGCCCCCTCTTCCCCCGATCTGAACCCGCTGAACTATTTCGTTTGGCCGTACATCGAGAACATCTTCGACATGATCTCCGACAACACTAAAGCCAGCCTGATCACCGCCATCCACCGTGTAATCGCCGAGTCTAGCCGATTGATATTTGTTATTTATAATCTTATTTGATATTTCCCGTCGGCGCTTGTGGAAAAGGTATGTTTCTAGTTCCGGAACCTTATCAAGGCAGTGATTGAGGCTGAAGGTGGCTAGATTAAATAGATGTCAGCTCTACTGCATAATGAAGGTAATTGAATTGATTTTTCAATAAAGGTTTTAAAGTGAAGCCGTAATGTTGTTTTCTTTAGGGCGACAATTTTATCGTTCCACCCTGTAGATGAAGAATTCTGAAATTGGGATGTTGTAGCCGGGCCGATTTGTACATATTTTCTAGTGATGGGACGATTCCAATATTTTTCCCGATTCTGATACAATTACCGATTCCGTATTAAATTTCCGATTCCGATACATTTACCGATTTCGATTCTTTACAAATCTCTAAATATTTAACTATATAGTTGTATTTTTTTCCGATTACCGTAAAAACACACATGTTAAACGTTCAGAACGTAAAACAATATACTTGTGGGGGGAATCTATCGATTTTAGTATCTTTATTTATTTATTATTTTATCATTATTACTAGCAATGGAAAATTTAGCTTTAAACAAAATCAAATAGAAAAGATAATTAAAAGAATCGTTTTGGGATCGGAAAATCGGTACAAATTTTTCCGATTCCGATACCCATAAATCCGATTTTTTCCATTCCCGATTCCGATTAATCGTCCCAACACTAGCATTTTCATTTAAATTGGAATTCATTATTGAGATGAGTATTATTTATTATTTTATTTTTTTGCGGACTATTATCCTCATCTTTCTTAGTTGTTGTTTCATGAAGTTTCGGCCAACTCTTAACTCCGAATCTCTTAACTCCATTCTTAGCAATTACTGCCATCCATAGTTGTTGTCGTCTCACCATATTTTTGGTCAAGTAAGTCTTTAGCCGGCTTTGGGTAGGATTGAAACCGCTATCTTCAGACAATTCTCACCTGGAACCGTAAAGATTCAACGTCTCTATCCACTGCGCCACCGAAGAGGCCCGTGGCGCAGTGGCACTAATTGGTGGGAATACAGTTAGGGGGTTCGAAGTTACCACCTGACGAAGGAATAGTTGGTCGAAACGTCGTGAAACAACAACTTAGAAAGATGAGGAAAATAGTCCGCAATAAATAAATTAATAAACTAGTATTTTCGTTATGTACATTGCGATGTCCCAACTTAAAACACAAAACAATTAAAATAAACTAAATAAACTAAAAAAGGTTATTGCCGTCGGTTTACTTTATTTCTCTTGCTTTGTAGATAATCTCATGGATTTGCAAATGCGCTTGGAGTTAGTGCAATGCTATTACGGTTGTGGCAAAAGTCCGATTCAAGCCATCCATGATTACAAGAAACAGCATTGTCGTGTCGATAACCCATGCACTACACAAGATCTTATCAAATTAATCAAAATGTTTGAGACAAGCTATACTTTACACGATCTAAAAATATCTGAAATAATCGCAATCAACGGAGAAAAAAGTATAATCGTCAGTGAAATTGCAATAGAAACAATTTTCAATAAGCAGAAATCAACACCGGTTCATAATGTTTCCAAATCGACAGGTATTCCTTGATCAACTATTCGTAAATAAATGCATTGCGGAAAGGTTTTTTTATCGTTTCTACTTCTATAGAAAAAGTACTTTGTGTGTGTGTGTGTGTGTGTGTGAGAGTGTGTGTGCGTGTGTCATTATGGATTCGGAAACAACTGGGCAGAGTTTCATGAAATGTCATACAAATGTATTTTATATGTCTGGGAGTGTTCTTAGGTAGGTTTAAATCGAAATGTAACCAATAAGTTTCGAAAATTGAAAATCCGAAATAAATTTATTAAAGAAGGAACACCCTTATACAACCTAACATCACAAGTGCAAGTTTTATCAACACACAAGCAGCAAGGTCCTGAGTATAAAACAAACAGTAGATTTTGTGATAAGATAGGGGCGCGTTCGAAATAAATATTTCTGTTTAGAGCACAATGGGACTATAATACTTGACTTTTGCATTTTTAATTTTAATTCAAGCCATTATATGAACATAATTTTATAAAATTAGCATTAGATTCTCTACAGTACAATGCATATTGCAACGTATTGTAAACTAAGTCACTACGAAGAGGCATGTGAAACTTTCTCCCGGTTCACCTCGGTGGGTCTCCCACTAGAGCAGGCAATCAATCGATTTGATTGAAATATAGGCGATTCCATCGATTTGGATAACAATAAAATTATTGGGAGTGTGAAACATTCGTTAATTCTTATCAATCTCGGGCAACGCAATGTCTCCTTTCTATTATTTTACTAAAATATTTGGTGAAGTAAAGCAAGAGATATTTATTTCCGAGTAGGAATGTTATTAAAAAAAAATGAACGGAAAAACCCAAGAGAGACAGAAAGGAAAAACATTATCATTTAAGCCAATGACTTAATTATTTTCCGTTATCGGTGGAATAAAGCAAATGGTAATTGCTGTATAAAGTATAAAGTATAAAATATAAAGTACAAAGTATAAAGTATAAAATATAAAATATAAAATATAAAGTATAAAATATTAATTATAAAGTATAAAGTATAAAATATAAAGTATAAAGTATAAAACATAAAGTATAAATATAAAGTATAAAATATAAAGTATAAAGTATAAAATATAAAGTATAAAATATAAAGTATAAAATATAAAATATAAAGTATAAAATATAAAGTATAAAGTATAAAATATAAAGTATAAAGTATAAAATATAAATTATAAAATATAAAGTATAAAGTATAAAATATAAAGTATAAAGTGTAAAATATAAAATATAAAATATAAAGTATAAAATATAAAGTATAAAGTATAAAGTATAAAATATAAAGTATAAAGTATAAAATATGAAGTATAAAATATAAAGTATAAAATATAAAGTATAAAGTATAAAATATAAAATATAAAATATAAAATATAAAGTATAAAATATAAAGTATAAAATATAAGTATAAAATATAAAATATAAAGTATAAAATATAAAGTATAAAGTAGAAAATATAAAGTATAAAGTAGAAAATATAAAGTATAAAATATAAAGTATAAAGTATAAAGTATAAAATATAAAGTATAAAATATGAAATATAAAATATAAAGTATAAAATATAAAGTATAAAATATAAAGTATAAAATATAAAACATAAAGTATAAACTATAAAGTATAAAATATAAAATATAAAGTATAAAGTATAAAATATAAAGTATAAAATATAAAAGATAAAGTATAAAATATAAAGTATAAAGTATAAAATATAAATTATAAAATATAAAGTATAAACTATAAAGTATAAAATATAAAGTATAAAGTATAAAATATAAAATATAAAGTATAAAATATAAAGGATAAAATATAAAGTATAAAGTATACAGATGATAAAAAGAATAAAGTTTACTGCTGAGAAGATGGGCGGTTCATGGCGAATGGGCAACATTCTGCAGAAATATGAATAACGAGCAAAAAAAAACAACTTTCTAAGTGTTCATATGTATACGGCCTATAAGGATAAAATACAGGAAATATCATAAAATCAAATTTGGCGGAGACAAAATCTATGAAAGACAGAAAAGAAGAAAAATAAAACACAGTAAGAAATTAAAATAAAACGAGACCTTGACCAATCTGTTTCGTGTCAGCGAATGCATTCAGAAAAAGAAGTTATTAGATTGAAATCTTCACTTTTTTCTGTAGACATTTGTGCGAAGAAAACCGGTCAAACTTTTGTCTGATTTTAATTTCTTTTTTGTGTTTAACTGTTTTTCTTTACTGTTTTCTATACATACGACGTATGTGTTGCATATTTTTTAATTTTGAATAATATAAGTAAAATTGTCGACTATAGACCCGAACAGCTATGTTCATTAGCTACTAAACCGAGGGTACGACGCTTTTCTCAGGATTACGCCACTTACCCTTGATCCTCAGTTTATAGTGTTGAGTCGTAAGTAAATGGGCATTAAATGGATTAATTGTATTCTGTTAACGTGTCCCATCTCAAAATAATTTTTTCGATCTAACATCCAGGAAAGACTCAATTGCAGCTACCGCATTCAGTGTGACGTCATTTCCGCTTAAATTATATCGATTGTTATGCTCAACAACTCAGTCTTTTTGTCGACAAGTTGACTTCACTTGTCTTTGGTATATTCTGCTTGCACATTTCTAACAAATATGTATTAGAATAATATCTGTACAAGCTAAGACGTCCAAACCATTTAATAAGCATCGTACTTGGCCTTTTAGCAAGGAACAAAGTGTAGTATCTGTTCTGATACTAAATTTCACCTATTCTGTCCTCGGTCAGCGAAGGAGAAATTCTTCATGACTGAGAAAATTTATATTTTTGTTCCTAACCAAAGTACCCCTTTTTAGGGAGCTGGATTCCCCCACATTAAAAATCGATTTTATGTCTAACTCTGCCCTCTTGGGGAGGCAAGTAAATAGAAACATTTAAAATGTATAACATTGTCTGAAGCATACGTCGGGTTAATGGTTTGGATTACAGTTCTAATTTCCACATGGAAATATTTTGTGTGTCAGGTAAGGTGACATTTTCCCATTGACTACTGTACCCTTATCCTCGAGTGACCTCCGGGCCTTGATAAGTGGTGATTTCTTTGTAAAAAAAGGGGTTAGAATTTGGCTTAAAGTCTAAGTTTTCACGTTGAAATCCATAAAAAAACTAATTTTCCCGTCATATAAAGTGTAGAATAAACACCACTATGGAGCGCATTGCGGAATTGTAAGCAGCTATGTGAGTTATGTGAAGACAGAAATATAAGGCAAGCAATCATTTTCATGCAAACATGTACTAACATGAATGGAGCCCGAGCACTTAAGTAAGTAATACATTTTTTTTATTACAATCCGCATGTTGTCTGTTTTCTCAGGTGGCGGGTGTGTTTTTAACAGGACACTTTATATATCGTTAGTTATTATTCCAAAAATCAAGGTCCTGGATATGACCTTAAACTATATCGGATGGTGAGCCCCCAGCTTGCGGGCTTTGGGGAGTGTGGAGTCACCCTTTAATTGCCATTGCTCTCAGGTCCACTCTGAACCGGAGTGGTAGTACCTGTTAGGGTTACAACTATGGGTTGAATAGAAACCGACTTAAAAAAAAACCAAATATACTCCATTAAAAAATTGTTTTTCAAAATCACTGGATTCGGCATTAAATAGCCCAAAAGGGTTGATATGCCGTAAAACAAAAACAACCAACCAACCAACCAACCAACCAACCAACCAACCAAAAGATGCATACATTTCACACTCATAGTATTTTATGCAAATGTTTATGTAGTAAGTTTTCCACGTGTTTCGTTGAATAGCGTAAATCTACCGAACAACTCATCAGAGACAGGTCATGGATATGTGCTCCTCGGGGGTGGGGGGAAACAAACAAACAAACAAACAAAAACAGTTGGAGAATTTTTTTCTTCGAATAAAAACGATACGGCGAAGGAAAATGTTCATAAAATAAAATAAAATAAAACTCTGTTAAAATTCACAAAATCATGTGAATAAAAGAATCCTTACTATTATAGAGGATATAGAGACACCCTTCCAAAAGAAAAGCAGAGTTGAATTTAAGACTTATAAGATTAAAACTTTATATGTACTAGCAGGACCCGTTTACCGGCATTGCCCAGTCGGACAATACACTTAAACATGATATTTTAATTTATGCAGATTGCTTAAGTATTGTTATAGAATAGACCCTTCATCGTTTATTACATATTACGAGACATAATTTGGCCGGTGGATTAATTTGCAAAAAATAAATAAATAAAATAAATAAATAAATAAATAAAATAAATAATAAAAAATAATAATAAATAAAATAAATAAATAAATAAATAAATAATAATAATAATAATAATAATAATAATAATAATAATAATAATAATAATAATTAGCGAGACCTGTGGAAATTCCACAGGGGACTCATTCATATGTAATATATTGATGTTGGCATTCTGTAGATGTTCAGTGTAAATGGAGATGCTCTGATATTATTGTAGCTTTTTTGTTAAAACTGCAAAAGCATTTATCTAAGCTAGCACGAATGTCCAGTAAAGCCTGGTCGTAAAGTATGCTTAATATGATATTTTAATTCTTGCAGATTTCGTATATATTATTATAGAGTTAATGTTCTATCGATTTTTATATGTTACAAAGTTGCGATTTCAAAAATAAAAAAAATATATCCATATGAGTTGGATGCGTTAGTTTGAATTGAAACCGAAACCAAAACTTATGAAGAATTCTGGATAAAATTATTTATAAAAAATAGATGATTTAAGTGCCATCAGCTATAGTCGAAACCGAAACCCAAACTTATGAAGAATTTTTGGTAAAATTGTTTATGACAAGAAATACAAGAATATAACAATTAAACGACCCGGATGTAAGCTTGACACACAAAAGTACACACACGCTATCGTATTAATATATAGATGATGATGGTGGTGGTGGTGGTGGTGATGATGATGATGATGATGATGATGATGATGCATACAATAATAATATACAATAATATATATATATATATATAATAAGATGATGCATACAATAATAATAAAATAATATACAATGATATATAATAATAATAATAATAATAATAATAATAATAATAATAATAATAATAATAATAAATAAAAAAATAATAATGACAATGTCGCTCATTAAATTCCGTCTGTGTTTGTTTACAATATCACGTCAGTTGATATTTGGGTTTGACGATGAATATCATGAAAAAGTAACTTCTGATTAATGTTTAGTTTTTATATATACAAACGAAGAAATGTCTTGCAGCGATTTAAAATGATACCTTTTGTTTTATTGTAAACTGAACTCATTAATAATAAGAAAAAACTTAAAATAAATTGATAAGGAACATTCGGGCTTGAATAGGGGATAATTTGGTCCGTAGTCAAAAGCTCTACCACTAAGCTATTTCTACAAATGTTTGTTTTTAAAATGAAATAATTTACTGAGATTATATTATATATTTAACCGATGTAACGTAAAATATTCCCCGGTAAAATTATTCTTTTTTATTTATCAGAGAGAAAGACTATTATTTTAAGATCGAATTTTTTCGATTTTCGAAAATGATTTGCTGAGATTATATTATTTCCCTTGGTCGGTGTAACGTAAATTATTCTCCTGTAAAAAAAAAACTATTCTTTTTTTATCTGTAAGAAAGAAAAGACTATTTTTAAGATTGGATTTTTTCGGTTTTTCATTACTTATCGGATGAATTTCTGTACAAAACATATCTGAGAACACTGCCAGGCATATAAATTAGCTTTGTGTGAAATTTGCAAAAGATAGGCTCCACCATTCCATTCGAAACTTATGAGGAAGGAACTCACACACAAACGAAATAACTTTTATATAAGAGTGGGTATATATATATATATACATATATATATATATAAATATATATATATATATATATTTATATGTATATATATAATATATATATATATATATATATATATATATATATATATATATATATATATATTTGTTTACCAGTGGTGAAAAAAAACAGACTAGAGTACTCAATGTGTAGCCAGAGCAGTATATAGGAAATTTATTACTGTGAGTCCAGAATGAGTTTGCGTATTGTTTCAGCTAGGGAAAAATCCTCAAAAACAAGAGGAAATATCCGACTAGCTTCGTCAGAATTCATAGATGGACTAAGTTATAATAATCTTCTATATATATAAAAGCCAAACGTCTGTGTGTATGTATGTATGTTTGTTTGTAGCGCTAAAACTTTTGAAAGACGGAACCAAACTTAACAAATTTGGAATCATATCGAATGCCCATCACCCGAATGACAAATATCGAAATTTCACGTCAAACGGACCACTAGAAGTTGGTCAACTGATCAGTTATCTTCGAGGGGGCCCCAAAAAACCTGTCATTATCTATATATATAAAAGACAAATGTTTGTTTGTAACGCTAAAACTTGAGATGAAAGATTCCTCTCCCCTAAGAATAAAACATATGTTCAATATCTGCTTTTATTTTTTCATTGTTTATACGGTCCCGAGAAACGCCGGGTAGCCCTGCTAGTATATATATAAAAGCGAAAATGTATGTATGTATGCGTGTTCGCTTTTTCTGTGTGTCTACAAAAGGCTTCTTTCAGAGAAGCGGTCGGTCAGTTCACAACTTTTTAAAACTTTTTATATCACATATAAATGGTAATATCTCACAGTTAACAACGAAGCTCGCCTGTCTATTTAATTTGGTCGATTTCGGGAAGATAAATATTCAATATTTGTCGCTCGCCGCATGTGGGTTAGTCTTTTTCCTATAAGATCTTGAGTGTGGAAAAAAAAAAAAAAGCGTTCAGCAGTAAATGAATACCATCCCGCAGTCAAACTCATTAAAACGGGCACCTGCTAAATCCAAGTAATTAAATAAATTCAAACGTGTTTCCGTTAGCATCTCGCGGTGGGGCAATGGTTAACATCGCACTTTTTTTTTCACACTTTAATTTACAACTTTACCTCAAGGGATCGGGTTCGATCCTCATACTTACTTTTTTACCCCCCCCCCAAGCACCCGGGCAACGCCGGGTACCCCTCGCTAGTATCAAATAAGAATGGAAAAATCGTAGCAGATGCTTGAAAAAACTCGGTCTGAACGAGCGAAACGTCGTCGAGTTTTAAGGTCTCACCACCTCTGCTTTTAATAACATACATGTCGGATTTTCACCCTTGTGTATATATATATATATATATATATATATATATATATATATATATATATATATATACATCGATACCTCCGTTTAGTCTCAAGAGATAGACACCCGTATAAAGGGTAGATGCGCATGTAATTATGATGCAAGTGTTGCGCAATCCTTAACCACACCTGAATTGGCACTGCTTGAGTCCAGTGACAAGGAAATGCCCAAGACTGGCTAAAAACAATACCGAGATTAGCGGAGAGCACATACATCACCTGGAATTCCGAAATAGTCACCTATTTTCGTGCTGACCAGCCTCAATGTTGCTTAACTTCGTTGATCTAATGGGAACCGGTGTGTCAACGTGATTATGCCGTATATATGTATATACTATTATATAAAAGAAACTTTGTCTGTGTGTGTGTATATGTGTAAGTTTTGTTCTCTATAGACTCCAAAACGACTTGTCCGATTTTTACAAAATTTAATAAGTATATACTTTATTTATTTTATAGTGATTTTAGATAAGGTTTTGTATCGGAATACCTTCGATAAGGATGGATAATTAAAAAAAAAATCCGATGAATGAAGGAGCAAACGACTTTGATCAAAGTTAACACCTTATACAGCCTAACATCATCGGTGTATTTAAGACATTTTATTACTACACAGGCAGAAAGTCGTGGCATATAAAATCAACAGTAAATTCTTTGATAGAACAGGCGTACTTTCAAAATTAATGTTTCTGTTTAGAGCACAATTGAAGCATGATACTTGATTTTTTTCCCATTTTAAACTTAAATTCAAACCATTATATAAAAATAATTTTATAAAATCAGCAGTAGATTCTCTACAGTGCAATGTGGACTACTATGTATTATGAACTGCATATATTGCGGGAAGACATGTGAAGTTTCTTCCCCGGTGCATTGAGCTGGTAAACAATCGATTTGATTGAAAAATGGGCGATTTTACCGATTTCGATGACAATAGGAGGGTGAAACATTCGTTGATCATCATTTAATCCCGGGCAAAATCAGGCCTCATTGCTAGTATATATATATATATATATATATATATATATATATATATATATATATATATATATATATATATATATATATATAATATTAAATTTATCAACGTTTGTTTCCTAAGTCTCATATTTTTCTTCTGGGATTGGATTCTGTTGTTTTATTACAACCTGATTCTTTTTTTCTTTTTTTAAGGTGGTGGGGGATATTTGTTTGGTGTTTGGCTCTTCTACAAATTATTCCGATCATGAGATAATCTGAAGAACATTTTCGCATTTTACTTATAGTTTATGGAAGGGTTGCAGGTTAATACCTCTCCCCAGTTCTCCCTTCTAACTTTTCCTACCACAAGAGCAGAGTTAGTCATCAAGTTAGTCTTTAATATCGAGTAAATCCAGCTCCTTATTGATTGAGACGAATTTTTAAATTACCTTAGTCGAGAGAGATTTCTTATTCGTTGAACGAGGACAGAAAAATACGAAATATTAACAGAAATACTACACTTCATTCGTAGCCTATTACTTATGAATTAAAAAAAAGTCACATTTCGCCCCATTTTTATGAAGTCTTTTAATAATAAAGACGAAATATAAAAATTATCACATCCGTTAATGATATACTTTTGACTGTAAACATACAAGCACAGTTAGAATATATATATATATATATATATATATATATATATATATATATATATATATATATATAATATAAAGCTGAACGTCTGTGTGTGTGTCTGGTCACGAATAGGCTCCTATATGGTTGACTATTATAGAAAACTGATTACATATAATGATAGATGTATCGAGAAACAGGAATGGGTATGTTTGATCTGGCATAATGATGATTCATTAAAATTGTGGGGTCTGCGTGCGCGCCTGGTTCACAAAGTATGGAAATAAAAAATTTAAAAATTAAAAGAAAAACGTTTACAAGTGTTTTTGATATAGATGTATATAATAATACTTTGATACGTATGTTTTAACTTAAATAGGGATGGTATAATAAAATTGTGGGGTCTGCGTTCGCACCTTGCCTCCATAGAATTGAAATAGGCCCAAACTTTAATAAAGACTTTTCATATCTATCTGCGTAAGTATACTTTGATAATTATATTTCAGTTTGAAGAAATATGGTATAATATAATTATGGGGTGTTCGTTCGTTCCTTACCTCCATAGAATGGAAATATGTCACAAAGTTTAACAAGATTTTTTAATATAGATCCACAGAATATTGTGATAAGTGTTTCAGTGTGAACAGGTATGGTATAATAAATTATGGGGTTTATCTATTTTATTTTTACTTTCATCATATTTTGCTTTGGTTTTGATACCCCCAAATTCGAAGCTATCTCTTTACAACCCTTCCTTTTCATAAGCTATCATACTTTCATAGTCCATATATATATATATATATATATATATATATATATATATATATATATATATATATATATATATATATATATATATTGTTTTTTTTTTACTCACGTTCACCTCAAACAAGACGCACTTGGACATAAGGGGCTATTATTTGAGACTATGTCTAGAAAAGATTAATAAGATGTTGGTTTTCATTACATTTAAATTTCTGCATATCAGTACAGTCAAGGAAGCAAGTAGCAGGAAGGAAATGCCAAAGTCTAGCTGTTTGAGCGAAGAAACTATTAGCGTAGAAAGTATTCTAGTATTTGGGAACTTTACCAGTGAAGAGGTGTGATTTTGCTGCTAATCATGTTTATAGAAGTTATGTAGGTCGAGGGGGGTACAAGTGCAACGAGTTTATCAGAGCATATTCCATGAAAATACTTGTAAAACAAGCACATGGATGCAACATGTCGGTGATGGGACATATTAATACATTTCTGATGATGTGATCTACGTTGAAACTGCAGGAAAGCGATAACATCGCCAATTATTTATTCAGTTAAATATGAATTTACATGCAATATGATTACTGGTGATGGGACGATTCAAAATTTTTTTCTGATTCCGATACAATTATCGATCTTATTCTAAATTTCCGATTCTATCAACGATTTCGATTCCTTTAAAATCTCTATATGCTTAGTAATAGAGTTGCTTTTTTTTATTTTGTAATTTCGGATTAGCATGAAGATTTCTGTAATATTTTCGCAAACATCAAAATAAAGCTGTATTAGTTAAGTGTTACTAGCAGTTTAAAATCAATAAATACCTATCAATGTATCATTAGTGCCAGCAATGGAAAATTAAGTTTAAAACAAATCGAACACATTAAAAGAATAGTTTTTGGCATCGTAAAATAGGAAGAAAATTTCCCGATTCCAATACCGATTTCGATACACTTAAAAATGTGTCAGAGTTTTACGATTAATCATCCAAACACTAATATTAATAATTAATGAACATCTGATGATCGGATGTACAGTGAAACTGCAGCAAAGTTAATGCCTCTGTCAATTATTTATTATTGTTAAAAAATCTTATCCGAAAAGGCCAAGAGAGAGGGGAAGGTTATTCGTTTGCAATTATAAACACTAGCTACGAGCAGGACCCATTCGTCTGCTTGTATCAAATCCGTTATTCAAAGATGGCCGCGGTTAATTAGTCAGAATTGCCATTCGAACGTTTTTAGCAATTCTCGTCTTTTTCTCCTTCCTCTTTTTTATTGGTGCTTTTTTTGTTGTTAAGTGTGAATTACTTATGTGAAGCCAAGCTTGCCTGTCACTTTGAAAATGGTAGACACACACGAAAATAGAAAGATTCTTCGCATATTTGCCTGATAAATCAACAACCCTGATTAGCTGTTAAAAGCGACTCAACATTTTTTTTTTTTTTTTTTTTTAGTGGTCAAATCATTTCGTTTTCGTTCGAAATACTTTGTTGGTCAAACTCGGGAATTTATTCCGAAACCTAGAATAAATTTCACGGCACACAATCGCCAGATGTCATTTCTGTCGTATGAAATCAGATGATTATGGCGGGCATTCGTTTCTCCGATATCTTTCAAGTTAGAATTCTTTCTAGTGGGAGCACATGAAGATTGACAACATCTCTGAGTCAAAGTGTTTTCGTGGAAGGAACTGAACTCGAACTCGGAACACTCAAATTACCAATTTGCACCATTAACGTAATCAACATAATGTCCTTGTTCTCCTGCCTTCGTGTTTACTCGTCCTTCGATATATATATATATATATATATATATATATATATATAGTAAGATGATTAAAATAATTTATAATAAAAATTAAAAATCGCTTTCATAAGGATGAACAAAACAAAATCAATAAATTGTACGATCGTTTCGGAAACGGTGTTTTTATTGAGATAGATGTAGTTAAATTTACCATCCAAATGAATGCTTTGACGATGATACTTACGAATTTTAAAAGGCGAACCATTATAAGATACATCTGCCTTACTTAAAAAATGCTAGTTTTATTTTTGGTGTCTTTAAAAAAAAACACCCAATATCTTTGCTGATGAGGAGACTTTGTTTCAAAAAACTATATGTTAAAATTATTGTCCATGACTTAGTGTCTATCTCAATAAAAACATCGTTTCCGAAACGATCGTACAATTTATTAATTTTGTTTTATTCCTCCCTATGAAACCGATTTTTAATTTTAATTATAAATTATCAATCATCTTACTAAATATTAAAATAGCTCTAGGATATATATGCCTATTGAGCTTATATTGCATTACAACGAGCACTGTTTTTCTTGTATTTTAATTACATTAGTGATTTTACTATCACCTTAAAATACACTCTGCTCTTTAGACCGCTGTTCTAATCTCCTTTAAATTTATATATATATATATATATATATATATATATATATATATATATATATATATATATATATATAATGTACATATACATATATATATATATGTATATGTATGTGTGTATGTATGTATGTACCTATGTAGGTATGTGTGCGTATCAATGAAGGACTGAAATTTAATATATAGTGTTATCTAATATAAATCTCATCTGTCTGTTTAAATGTATGTATGTATGTATGTATGTATGTATGTATGTCTAAAACTTTCAACAGAGGCAACAGATTTTCACGGGATCGGTATCGTTTTGAAGCGCGACCCTTCGGACGACAAATATCAAAAATTGGCTAAAAACATTAATTCCTTCACCCTCAATTGGACACTTTTCTACAGGGAGGGGTCGCTTTTACGCCGATATTTTCGAATGTCATCTCCTTTTTTTCGTCACTTTCGGTTTGGCGATGGGAGCAAGGACGTCACGTTTTTTCCCGCTCTTTTCCTCCTTTGTGGTACGGGTTCGAGCCTGCCTGCCTACTACCACTTTTTTTCTTGCTCAACACACATCTCCAAACATCCGGGCAACGCCGGCACTCAAGCTAGTTAAAAATATATACTCATACACACTCAACTGAGCTCTCTATTAATTCCTCCGAATGTATGCCTAAAAAAAAAAAAATATATATATATATATATACTAGCAGGCCGCCCGATGTTGCCCGGTCGTAAAATACGCATAAATATTATATTGTTATATTGTAATTAATGCAGAATTCTTATTTATTATGAACAGATATATCATATTATCGTAGGTATTAAACGTAACGTAAAATCTCTGTAAAAAATGAAATAAAAAATAAATCCGGAAAGAAACTGAGACATGTTCATGCGAATTTTATTTTTCTAAACAATTGACTTTTTGAAAGTAAAAAAAAAAATACTTGAGCTGAGATCGAAACTGAAATCTAAAGTCAATGAGTCAACTATTACACCAGGCTGACATGACAGTGTTTTCAAATCAATTCATACGGAAGCTTTCATGTTTTACGACTGTGCATGCGCAGTCATCAAATACTTGAAAACAGATAAAACCCAACGGTGGACTCCCACGTACCAATTTTTCAATTTTGACCGCTTAGCAGCCCTTTTTTCCGGGTGAAAACGGATTCAAATTTTTTTCACATGTCTGAATACTCTATATACTAAATTTCAAGACTGTAGATAAAAAAAACGTTGAGTATATAGGTTTAGGAGTGTCCTCACACGCGTACGCATTCTCACTTTTATAGATATATAGATATACTTTTTATTGTTTTACATAAGAATCAATATGTCGCCACACAGTCATGAGCATGTTTCGGTCAGCTAGTTACAAATAACTAGAGGCTTCTTCAAGCGATATTGCTTATACAAAAGTTTAAACTTGTGCATAAATAATATCGCCTTAAGAAATCTCTAGTTATTTGTAAGTGGCTGACCGAAACATACTCAGGAATATGTGGCGACATATTGATGACTATGTAAAACAAATAAAAAGTATATCTTGCCCTATTCGGTATGGAACTATCTTGTATTAAACTTCATTAGTTGTTTTACCTGTAGAAAATATAAACCAGTAATTATATATATATATATATATATATATATATATATATATATATATATATATATATACATATATATATATATATATATATATATATATATATATATATATATATATATATATAGCATGAGTAAGTTAGTCAAATTGATCTTGAGCAGGAAACTAGATCCAATATCCGAAACATTTTTTTTGTTCTTGTGATTAACGGAAGTGGCGTTTGATCAACACTGCTGGGGAGCCATGATTTAATATACTGTTTTGTTGTTGTTGTTGTTTTTTTAAACCCCAAAACAAAGTTTCATGGTAAATAACATTATGGCTATTGTGAATTTGAGAAAGCAAGTTGATGAAGCGATTACAGGTGATTAAATGACAACTGACTAAATGATTTTAGTTTTGTTAAAGTCTTTAAGTAAATTTAAGTTATACGTTTTGAAAAATATTTATAAATAATTTTTGTACATTTATTGAACACCGTCTTTTCATTCTAGTCTATCGCTTTTTTTTATTTTTAATGTTTCACATATATTTCTCATTCATCATATTTTTCACATATATTTCTCATTCATCTTACACGTTTGATATTGTAACTCACGTACGGATTTTTTTTTTGTGTATTTATTTATCTTTTTATTATTTTTTCTGTTTATTTATTTATATTTCGATGTACGTATATTTTTACTTATATAATGGTCATTATTTTTTATATATCTTATATTTATTAAGACACACACACACACACACACACACACACACACACACACACACACACACACATATATATATGATATATATATACATAAAATTACCGGTAGTCAAAGGACAAAAGGTTCCGAATCTTTTATCTTCTGACTACCGGTAATTTTTATTTATTACACTGAAGACTGCATAAACATGAAACACCGGTGTCAGTGGCAAGAATAGTACAGATTTAGGTAAATATATAATATGTGTCTATGTGTGTGCGCGAATAATTAGTGTTAAATTATTTAAAAAAAAAACAACGTATAAAAACAACGCAAATGTTTGATCCTGAAAACTGCTTACTTGAATAAGCAATCGTTAGTCCAAGTTTAATTTTTTATTGCAAATAGTTTTTCTATTTCTTTCCTTTCATTTTTCCTGTTTGATTCATAAAAAAATAGTCCCCGGCAAAATGAAAGATGGCCGACGTGATGACTTGTTGTTTTAATGGCAATTTTTACTTTTGTTTTGTCTAAAAAGTAAAAATAGGAAAAAAAGATGACAGTTGTCGATTTGACAATGGGTGAGGATGATAGGTAGGTTAGTTTCGTGGTGGAGAGATCGGGGTTAAAAGTGCCTTATTGCAGGTGTTTGAAGGATTGGGGATTTTAGATGTATACGAATGTATTATATATATATATATATATATATGTATTTAGAACAGACTCTCTCTCTCTCTCACGCACACACACACACACACACACACACACACACACACACACACACACACACACACACACACACACACACACACACACATAAGTGCCTTATTGCAGGTGTTTGAAGGATTGGGGATTTTAAATGTATACAAATGTATTATATATATATATATATATATATATATATATGTATTTAGAACAGACTCTCTCTCTCTCTCACGCACGCACACACGCACACACACACACACACACACACACACACACACACACACACACATAAAATAATAAATGCAATTTAAATTCCCGGAAAAAAACTAAATTTAACCTATCGCAGACTTAACACCTACATAACTCGACTTCTAAAATGTTTATAATTACAAAAGAGAATTCAACTATATGAGGATGAAAAAAAAAAGAAATAAAGAAAGCCTTCAAGAAAGCTATATATATATATATATATATATATGATCATAAAACATATACACTGAGGTTCGAATCCCAGAAACAGTTAAGCTACGCAAACGAGAGAATACCTTGAAAAACGTGTTTTATAAAGAAAATAAATAAATAAATAAATAAATAATATTTGTTTATTTATTTACGCCCCCAAAATATAAGCACTTTTCTAAGGAAAAATATTTTTCATGATCTCCAAAGTTGGAGACGCTATTAACCGTATTATCGTTATATATATATAAATATATATATATATATATATATATATATATATATATATATATATATGTGTGTGTGTGTGTGTGTGTGTGTGTCTGTGTGTGTGTGTGCGTTCCTACAAATGAGAGTTTGCGAGCATGTCTCTGCTTTATCGTTATTTTTATGGCAAGTGCTCGTCTGAGCTTCAATCTATGCCCCCCCTCGCCAAACTTTCACGAAAAGCACTTGTCTAGTTAAAACCGCTATATATAATTTCCCCACTCTTTATCTGTGCCTAAACCTAAACGTAGATTCCATGAACGAAACTTCTTTGCTAGAATTGCTCGCCTCTGGAACTCTTTTTTGTTTCCCTGCTTTCCAACTGACTACATTATGGTTGTCTTCAAGTCCAACGTAAACAAGTTTTTGATGAGCCGCCCATTTAAACAATCCAAGTTACCAAATTTCCACTACTAACGATTAATATGATATTCTTACATTGACTACTGTACACTCATTAAACCTTATCTACTGGGCAGGTTGGCCGTCTGGTTTGCTCTTTGCTTATGGAGTTAAATTCAGGCTTGGGATATTCAAAAGTAGGAACTAATGAACTCAACGATGGTGGTAGTGCTCGATAACAAGTGCAAAATATTTTTAAAATATATATTCAAAGGTAAACAGCTATATTTGGTCGCTACAAACAGCCGTCTGTTTCAGTCAATGAGACTTTTTCCTATATCGTCGAATGATTCAAGTTCGCCCGACTAAGTTTCATTAACTGAAACAGATGGATGTTTGAAGCGACCAAATGTAACTGTTTACCTCCGAATAAATAATATATAAATATATATGTATATATATATATATATATATATATATATATATAAATATATATAACGAAAAAGTATATTCGATTTACTTGTTACGTATATATGCATATATCTATATACATAATGAAAAAATGTAAATTTTAATTTTCTTCACGCACACACACACACACACACACACACACACACACACATATATATATATATATATATATATATATATATATATATATATATATATATATATATATATATATATAACAAGCGGAAGGCTTTATAAAAAATCCGACCATTTGAGGTTCTTAGTGCAGCTCTGCAATATTTAGTCTCGGAGGAGATAGAGTTTGAAAAAATGGAGACAGACAGAAAGACATATAACTTTTATGTACTAGACTGAGAATACCAAGCGCTGAATAGAGGAGAATGACAACACTTTCCTAAAAAAACAAAAAAACAAAAAAAAAACAACTGTTCAAATCATTTTAGACTATCAACGATAACACAGTAGAAACAAAATAGCTAGGAAAAAAATTAGGTCGAGCATTATTTTAACGTTTTCCTTGACCCACACGTTGTGTGCAGCTTCAGTCGAAAAGGAGAGGGAGACAAGAATAGAAAATAACTCTAACCCGCTTGTTCTTTGCAGCAACAACATATATTTTCTCATTGGTTAAGCCGTTACGTCATCCACGTGATCCAGAACGTTTTCCACGTCTCTCACGAAATCTCGAACGTTCTCTATACCTCTCACGAAATCTTGAACGTTTTCAACATCTCTCACGAAATCTCGAACGTTTTCAACATCTCTCACGAAATCTCGAACGTTCTCTATGCCTCTCACGAAATCCCGAACGTTCTCTACGTCTCTCACGAAACCTCGAACGTTTTCCATGTCTCTCACGAAATCTCGAACGTTCTCTATGTCTCTCACGAAACCTCGAATGTTATCTCATCTCTTTTTTATAGTCCTTTCCCTCTCCCGATAGTGACGTCACATTGCATGCATTTACACACGCGCATCCGCGCTATGCTACATTATTAATTTTGTTAAAATAACCTTAGGAAAATGCATGAGTTCATTCGGGTTTTTAAATGAAAACAGCATTCATAGTTTGAGAAATGAGCGGACAAGTTTGTGGCAGCCGCCTCCGCACATATAAATACATTAGAACGTTTGTTTTTGTTTGTAAATAAGAATTTCTTTTTTTGTTGTTGTCCAATAACAAATGACCGAATTATTGGAACGTGAAGAAGAAAGACGCGTCTTATATTAATAGAATCCACGAAAGAAAGAAAGAAAAGCCATGTTTGAACGGACGAAATAGAATTATTGAAAGGCACGCATTATTCTCGCAAGAAAGGACGTATTTTTTAAAGCGTATTCGCATTTCTGTAAGAGGCTACGTCGGTCGGTCGATCGAGTCGGTGCTTGTGCAGATTGGTGATCTTTTAAAGCCACGCATTTCAGGTGAAAACATTATTACGCAATGACTTGTCATGTCGAAATTAGTATAAATTCTAAAAATTACGAAAATCATCGAAAACAAATGTGCTAGATGTATTTTATACAAAAAGTAATCCACAATTTCGTTTTAAAAATGTGTTTTAAAGTGTCAGACTTTCAATTTAAACCAAGAAAAACCCTTAGTTTTAATCAAAGGAGACCTTTAATTTTAATCAAGGGAGACCCTTAATTTTAATCAAGGGAGATAAATAAGTTTGTTATATTGAGTTAGTCACACAACTCTTCTACAATTATCGAGTTTTATCGTGTGACAAAACTATAATTCAATAAATTCTATTTTTACTTGTAATAATTTTTTTCTACTGGTTCAATTTTTGTAAGTTTTGGAATTTATACTAATTTCGACATGGCGTGTAGATACATATTTTACAAAAGAATCGCCACTTATCAAGGCCCAGAGGCCATTCAAGGATAAGGGTATCTGTACAGTAGTCAATGGGACAATATCGTAGTAATCGTTAGAAGTGTAAATTTGGTAAATTGGATTACTTAAGGGGAACGGCTCATTAAGAACTTGTTTACATTGGACTTGAAGACTGACATATTGTAGTTAGCTGGAAAGCAGGTAAACGGAAGAAAGTTCCATAGTGATGAAGTTTTTAGAAAGAAGCTTTGTTCATGGAATCTACGTTTAGGTCTAGGCACAAATAAAGAGTGGGAGAAATTATTGATAGTGTTTACAGCCACCGAGTGTTTCTCATGAAAGTTTGGCGAGGGGAGACTATAGATTGGAGCTCGGACGAGCTCTTGCCATAAAAAATTATGATAAAACAGAGATAGATTCGCAACGTCTCTTCTGTGAGAAAAAGGTTGCACGGAAGAGAAAAGGCATCCCTCACTAGGCTACGAAGTCTATTCTGAACTCTGTCAAGGCAAGATAAGCTCTTCCTAGCAGCTCTTGCACAGATGTGACAGCAATACTCCATCCTTGGACGTACCTGGCTCTTATATAGGTAGAGTCAGAAGTGAGATATCTACTGGATCGATAGAAGGATCCCATCATTTTTCCAGCGACCTTGGCAACGGATTGATGTACGTATTCCATTTTAGATCAGGAGTAAAAGTCAAGCCCAGAAGCTTGTCAAAACATGGAACCTCCTCAAGAAAAGAGCCATTCATTTCAGTTGATGCCAGATGGGGATCAGAACGTAGATGATGTAAAGAGAGAAGCTTGGTTTTAGATGCATTAAAAGTAACAAGCCACTTTTCCCCCAATGTACCACGTGCTCAAGATCATAGGAGAGAGAATCAGAGAGAACTTGGTCATTTAAGGCCTTTGATGTGCTGCCATAGATGGTAGTGTCGTCAGCAAAAATGTCTTCGAATAATCTAAGGATGTGATTTGGAAGATCATTAATACAGATCAGGAAGAGAGTTGAACCCAGGATGGACCCTTGAGGACTCCAGCATCAATACTATGAGCTTTCATCTAAAATGCATTGGTTTAAAAAATTGCCAATCTATACAAGGGCCGGAGAGTTTTTTTTTTTTTAATGCTAAACGCCAACATGTAAAGAACGCATTATAATTTAGATGTGTCTGGTCATCACTACGACACACTCCGTCGGTCTTTCACATTTTACTCTCTCTTTCCCTCTCTTTTCCTTCCTCTCTCTCTCTCTTTCTCGCTCTCACACATGCAAACAAGATGGTTGACTGAAACAAGGAGAAGTATATTTTCCCAGTAAATATATTGATATAAGTATATATTAATTTTTGCTGTAACTTTTCAAGGCATTAAAGAATGTTATTGTTATTGAAATTTATATGAATATTTGATATATTCAAAAACATGAATATCTATATCTACTATTATAAAAAAGGATTTTGTGTGTGTGTGTGTGTCTATGTGTGTGTCTATATGTGTGCGTATCTGTGCATCTGTGCGTATGTGTCTATGTGGGTGTCTATGTGTGTGTGAGCTCGTCTCTATAGACTCGAAAACAGCTAGGCCGATTTTGATGGAATTTTACATAAAGGTACTTTATGTGCCTGGCAGTGTTCTTAGATAGGTATTGTATCGGAATGTCTTCGATAAGTATTAATAATCGATAATCGAAATAATCCGATGAAAGAAGGTACAGGCTATTTTGACTAAAGTTAACATTTTACACAGCCTAACATCACAAGTGCATTTGTGAAGTTTTATTACCACACAAAACGAAAGGCCCGACATATAAAAATCAACAGTATCTTCTTTGATATGACAGGGCCGCGTTCGAAACGAATGTTTTTGTTTAAAGCGCAGTTGCAACAGGATACTTGACTATTTCATTTTAAACTTAAATTTAAGCCATTATCACCGCACAAGTAGTAAGGCTAAATATATAAAATCAACATTAGCTTTATTGATATGACAGGGGTGTGGCAGCTGACTACAATATTGTTGTGTTCAAGTTCACGGTAAACTAGTTCTTATAGAACCATCCTCATAAATAATCTAATTATACCAAATTTCCATTACTAACGATTACTACACCATTGTCCCAACAACAACCGTACACATATAAACCCTTATCCTCGAATGGCCTCTGGGTCTTGATATATGGTGACCACTTTGTAATAATAAAAAAAAAACTTCTGCCAATTCCATTCATCGTTTCAAATCATCTCTTTGTGGCGTCCATCGTCCAACTGACAATCTTTTAAAGCCTTAACATCGAATGAACGCCGGGAATTGATAAGCATTGTCCCAATATATAAAAAAGGTTGTGTTAGTTGGAGCATACAAGTGCGTTCCTGTTCTGCCTTCATGATCGTTGAACCGTAACTTTTCACATGTCTATACACATCTCCGAGAGAAAATCACTCACCGATTAGCAAATCCTCTTTCTTCAAAGTCCCAAGAGGGTGTCCATATCTGCTCGAAGGTTGAACCCTCTAGTAAGGGAGATCCCTGGCTTGCGCTTAGCGTAAAAGTCAAATATCATGGGGCAATTTTACTTTAAACAGATACATTTATTTCAAACGCACCCCTGTCATATCAAAGAACTTATTATTGATTTTATGTACTTTGCTTTTTAAAATGGACTTCTCAAGTACACTTGTGATGTTAGGCTGTGTGTTAAGGTGTTGCCTGTTCCTTCTTTCATCAGATTATTTCGATTATCAATACTTATCGAAGACATTCCAACGCAAAACTCATATAAGAACACTGTCAGGCACAGAAAGTCGTTTGTGTGAAATTTCATAAACGTCGACCTAGCCGTTTTCGAGACCATTCACACACACAAAGTTCATTCTATATATTAGTAGAGATCACGATTTACTGCTCTCCCCACAAGACGAATTTTAATGTGGGGTTATCCAACTCCCCCCTAAAGCTGCACTCTGGATTAGGATAAACAAAAACATCAGTCTATAAGGATTTTTTTTCACTGAGTGAGGACAGAACATATAAAGTGCAGTATGAGAACAGATACTATACTTTACTCATGTGTCATTTTCTTGAATAAAAACTATATTTATATGTAAGCTGTATATCGATTTAGTTTGGAAATTAAGCTGAGAATACAAATGGCTAACACGTCTCCACTTGAAAATTGCGCAATATATTAATTATTGGTAATTGTTTGTATTTTTGAGATGAGTTGTTTTCATTGATTGAGATTGTCGGACTGACTTCACTAATGTGACAATAACAACCAAGATGAGGAAGTCAGTCCGACAATCTCAATCAATATTAATTATTCATGTCATTTTTAATAAACAGTTGCACGCGTGTGTATATAAATTAATTAAGTAAATGTATATAAATTAATTAAATAAATTCAAATGTATTGAACTAAAAGACAATATTTTTTCCAGAAGTGCTCAACAAATATGTAGAGCTATTATAAATGAAATGATACAATCATTCAGAGAACAAACAAAAAACAAAAACAAAAAAAGTTTTGACGATGCCAATCGTTTCACCAAGTGTTCAAGACTGACTATGACTAAATACAAAGCTAACAAACTAAATAAAATACAAAATATAAAAAGGTAGAATGAAACAAGAAATAAAAAAATAAAGATTATTAGCCAAAGTAACTTTTAATGGTGTTACCCCCTCCGCACCCTAATGTGTTTGCCAAATGAGCAGGTTCTCCCTTCTTCTTTCCACATCTGATAAATCAAACAACCAGACAGAACGCTGGTATGCCAACACTTTTTCAATGTCACGTCTGTCCGGTGATTTTCATGGCGTCTTCTATAAAATTTTATAACGTTTGTTTGTTTGTTTGTTTCTACCATTTTCATTTCTCTCATTTCAGCTGCATCTGTTGGCCGTAAAACTGACGACCAGAAACCTCTTATCGAAGGTGACGGCAAAGAGTTTGACGACAGGGACGGTGACTCTGGATTTTGGACACCAGATACAGAAAACGACGAAAACACAGACACAGACACGGTAAGCCTTGATAAAGCGCACACACACGCACGCGCGCACACACACACGCGCGCGCGCACACACACACACACACACACACACACACACACACACACACACACACCACCATCATCATCGGCGGTCACTCGTGTCCGAGTAAGACTGTCCTATGTTGTGGCTTCTGTGGGTCCTCAGGTGAGCATAGAGCCCAATCCTAGACCCAATTTTTCTTGTGCAATTTGGGTAGATAAAGGGAGTGGTGGTGGGGTGGGGTTGGGTGTGTCTGGTTGATAATCTGTCCTTTCTGTGCTTGCGTTTATCCTCAGCAACTTGATTTAGGTCACTGCTATAAAGCGCAGCACCTTCGTGGACAGCGCTCCTCCATGCCAACCTGCTCCCAGCCACGTCCTCCCATGTCTCAAGGTCCATGTGAAACCGCTTTAAATTTACTTTGATGTTGTCCTTATACCTCATCTTTTGGCCACCCTGGGCACGCTTTCCCCCAACAAGCTGAGAGTAGAAAATCTGTTTTGGGAGGCGGAGATCCGGCATTTGGACAACATGACCAGTCCATCTGAACTGGCGTTGAGCAACAGTAGCGGTGATAGTAGGAATGTCAGCCTCACTCAGGACGCTGGTGTTGGTGCGTCGGTCTTTCCAACTGATTCTGAGGATTTTTCGGAGGCATCTTTGGTGGTACGTCTCCAGGGTTTTTACGTGCCTCCCGTATGTGGTCCAGGTCTCCGATCCATAGAGAAGAGTGGGCAGCACGACAGCTTTGTATACCATGATTTTGGTCTTTGCCAGAAGGTCACGGTTCTCAAATACTCTCTTCCCTTAGCCTTGAGAAAGCCCCACTGGCACAGCTGAGACGGTGTTGTATTTCATCATCTATGTTTGCTTTTGATGATAGGATGCTGCCTAGGTATGGGAAGTGGTCCACACACACACACACACACACACACACACACACACACACACACACACACACACACACACACACACTATAGCTGTGAAACCTGACAGTGATATGGGACAAAAAGGAGAGAGTAGCTAGCAATATCTGTACAAAGCAACAATTCACTTTTTTGGCAATTTTATAAGTTCCAAATCTCAGCGACTATTGATCAGAATTTAGCAAATGAAGGCTCGTTGGAAAGGTGTAGTTTAGTGGGCTATGTGACATTTGCCCTTAAAGTCGCACATTAAGAGATCATCCATCATCCAGAGCCTACTCTTGGCACATTTTTTTTATTGTTGCCACATCTGGGTTGGTGCACCTACCAGGAGTCAATCACTCTTAGACATGGTCTAGAAAAGAATCTCAAATCTAATAGACCCCGCACTATCTGCCAAGCTCCAACTTCTGTTACATCGCCGCGATGTTGTATCTCTATATCTTGCATGTACTTCAATGAAATATAGCATAACACTTGTGCCTTCTCAGCTTACATACGCCCGACCAACCCAACAAGCAGCAAAATCATGCCCCTTTACTTACTGTTGAGGTCTCCAGATACATGAATGCCTTCTACTCTAATTGTTTCTTTTTCAGCGCTGCTAGTTTTTGGGATACCTTCGCTGTTTCTTGCTTCACGGATTGTACTAAGCTGCAGAAGTTTAAACGTAACAGATATCTTGCTGTTCAACTCTCCACAGTTCCCTATTAGACGATCCCAAATACAGCCCTAAACGTTTCAATAGCAATATGGATGGAAAAGATAAAAAAAAAGTCTAGTTAAAGCCAGTGTCCTTAATGATACTTGTTTAAACAGTTGTGGGAGGGGGAAGATCATAAAATACCAAAAATATGACATAAAAAAACACAACAACGATAAAACAAACAAACAAACAAACAAAAAACTGGAATCTTGGGAAGATCTTTATTCTTCTAGTGATCATATGAACAATCGAGCTCATGAAAAAGAATTTCAAAAACTACCTGGCGAATATACCCGATGAACCAAGTGCAAGAGAGATACAAACAAACAGAAAAAAAAGAAAAGCATTAAACAAATACTTTTTCTATTAATTGTTCACTGTACTGTATTAATGGAGATTTGGTATCTGCCTGTCTGAAGCCAAAAACAACGCAATTACTTCCACCAATTGCATTATTGTATCATCTAAAATACTCAATTCAGTCTACGATACTATTTCAGAATAATGTACTATCTTTTAATACTCCAATTCTATTGAAGATTGGTGTAGTAGCTGTTCTGTTGTCATGATGCAATCCTCCCAGGTATCACCACCACCTTCTTGGGAAGAGAAAGAAATGGTACTGTAGTATATGTTCTATTATCTTGAATCACAAAACCATTCCTATAAGTATTATCTCCTCATTTGTATGGAGGATAGAGGATAGTGTAGTATATGTGTTTTGTAGTCATGGAATCATTCTTTCAGGTATCCCCTCTTAAATGTAATACATATTTATTCATTATTGATATTATATATATATATATATATATATATATATATATATATATATATATATACAAGTAGCCTGGCAAGACCACAGGGAAGAAAACCAGGCAAAATAACTCTAAGAAAAATTCATCCCAAAGCAGCAAAACTAAAGCTTGCCTGCCAGGACACTATATATACAAATGTAGGCAAATTTGGGCATATTTTATTGGTTTGAAAATATGGGTTGTTTTTTTTACCAATTGCCATAAAATTTTAAGTATAGAATAGTATTATAATCTTAGAAAAGCCTACAAATTTTCATGTAGTTTCGTCCCATGGAACCAATGATATGAGCATTTCAATATTCTATTTGGCAAGCAGTACCACCTTTTTTCGTAATTGTATAAGTTCCAAATCCCAGCGATATATATTGATGATTGTTAATAAAATACAACAGAGTATATATTAACTATTAACTATTCTGACAGCTTTTGCCTGGACAATATAATGCGTAATTTTTATGGTTTACCAGAAAGAGCAGGGATCTTGTTTCATGAATAAATTAAGATGGCTGCTTTTTCTATGTCTCTCCTCAACTGAAAACGCAATCAATTTAGTTTTTTTTTTTTTTTTTTTTTTTTTTTTTTAACTAAAAACAAACAAATGTTTCTCCTTTTTTTCTGGCGAAACACGCTTTTGGTTTCTGAAGAGTTAGTAGATTAAAGATTGGCGATTGTTATACTTATGTCGGATATTCTGTAAACGAAATACTGTAAAATATCTTTTTACGGTATATTTTTTTTTGTTGCGAAATACCTTTTTATATACTGTAACATATATCGAAATTTTGTTTTTTGTGTAATATATATATATATATATATATATATATTTATATATATATAATTTTGTTTTTGTTTTTTTGTGCGTCTAGATGCCTTTCGGCTTTGGAAAGAAGAAAAGCGCCCCTGTAATTGACAAGAAACCAGAACCTCCTGTTGCAGAACCTCCACAAAAGGTGGAGCCTGTCGAACAGGTTCCTGCCAAGAAAGAAGAGGTCGTCAAGTCGGCCGAAGATGCGGACGCTGGCGACAATACCAGCCAACAAACTATTGTGTCGATGAAGGAGACGACCAGCGCTCCAGAGGAGACTAACACCGAGATGGTCCCGTCAGATGCCGTCGATGGTGGTGCCGACCAACAAGTAGGCAATGAACCCGTTGAACAGGTAACACTCTCCTTCCTTCCCTCTCTCTCCCTCTCTCTCTTATATCTATCTATCTATCTATCTATCTATCTATCTCCCTCCCTCCCTCACTCCTTCTCTAATAATTTAAAATATATTTACAATTGAGATGGAATGGGTATGAGAACGATTAAGATATATCTCCGGGCAAGTCTAATGGTTTAACGAATTCTTTCTATCGGCAAAGCGACGGCTTGCGTTAAAGAATTGAGACTGACTTCAAAATATTTAAATTATCTTGAGAGTCAGCCCGGTGCAATATTCTGAAACAATCCATTTTATAGGCATTGGCACAAGCTGGATTTTTGATTAGATGTTGGCCAATGGCAGATTCCAAATCAGAAGAAGGGCGAAAACTACGTGGCTTGCAAAGTAGTGGGTGTTATATATATATATATATATATATATATATATATATATATATATATATATATATATATATATATATATATATATATATATATATATATATATATATATATATATATATATATATATATATATATATATATATATATATATATATATATATATATATATATATATATATATATATATATATATATATATATATATATATATATATATATATATATATATATATATATATATATATATATATATATATATATATATATATATATATATATATATATATATATATATATATATATATATATATATATATATATATATATATATATATATATATATATATATATATATATATATATATATATATATATATATATATATATATATATATATATATCGGTATGATGAGTTGCGTCTCTCTGAATTGAGATTCCACTGAAATATTTTTTGCACATATGTAGCCAATAATGTTTGTATAAAAAACAGACTATATACGTGCTCTGTCCTCCATTGAGCACTCTTTAATAATCACACGTGTTTCAGTTTATTTACATCTAGGAAACTAATTTATACAACCATATATATATATATATATATATATATATATATATATATATATATATATAAGTGAAAGTGTCTGTCTGTCTGTATGTCGTCTGTGTACATTTCCCTACACAATAACTCCGTTAACTTTCAGTTTACAAACTCGAAATTTGATATACAGGGTAGTAAGAGTCGGGAAAATCTTTGTAATTCGTTTTCGGCCAGAAATTTGGCTGTCAACGGGTCAAAGTTCAACGATATGACCTTTGAGAACTCTAACAAACTCCTCCACCAATTTTGGGGCGAAACACTTGAAATTTTAGATATAGGTTCCTTGGACATGGATCTAACTTTATAATTTGATTTGAGCCCAAAACGATAAAACGGGGTCATAATAGGGGTCAAAGTTAAACATTTTTTGTCCTCTGTGGTTTCTACCAAATTACTAAAGACAATTTCTGGTCTAAACATTTGAAATTTTACATAAAGAGTATTCAGAGATATGGTAAGATTTTTAATCAGTTTGGGTAAAAAATTTGAGCTACAAATATATAAATCTATGTATGTATGTTTGCATGTCTGTCTAAAACTTTCGACAGAGACGAGAGATTTTCACAAGATCAGTATCGTTTTGAAGCTCGATTTTACAGATTGTAGTTGCAAATTCGACAAAGACGACAAATACCGAATAATTGGCTAAAAACATTAATTTCTTCACCCTCAACTGGGCACTTTTCTACAGGGAGGGGTTGTTTTTTCGCCGATATTTTCGGAAATCATCCTCTCTTTTCGATTGTCTAGCCTTAATTTAAACCTACGCCACTTCCGGTTTTGCGATGGTCGTAACAACAAAGACGTCACGATTTTTTCCCGCTCTTTTCCTCCTTAGCGGTACAAGTTCGACCTGCCTCTCTGCCTGCCTGCCTACTACCACTATTTTTTTTTTTTTGCTCAACACACACCTCCAAATAACCGGGCAACGCCGGGCACCCATGCTAGTATATATATATATATATATATATATATATATATATATATATTAACATTATTATTTATCCACCTATGGGTATTTTAGAAATTAGTGCATTCCTGTAATGATCTGGTCCATGTTTATTGCGGCGGAAGCTGCTGTTGCTGTGCAGTTCTAGGAAATCCATCATCCCAGGCTTTGCCATCTCTATTTGAGGAGGGTTTAGTTTATTGCTAATTGCTTGAGGCGCCCTTACTGGGGAATGCCGACAGGGCTGCCCAGGCACCTTTTGCAAGTTAGAGTGCCCAATCTCGGGACACTTACTTCACAATTATTGGATAGCGGATTGGCCCAGAGAGGGTACAGCAAAAGACACGATCGTGGGGGACTCCAAATATATTGGGAGGTCTGTAAGAAGGTTGAGGTGAAGTGTGCTGGAAAGTGGTTTAAGGAGGTGCCTGATGAAGTGAGAACAAGTGCAGATGGCAAGGTAGAGGCATGGTGGGACAAAAGTGTCAGAACGATCCAGGAATTGGAACATAATCGTCCGGATTTGGTCGTCATTGACAAAGTCTCAAAAAACAAAAAAACAAAAAAAAAAAAACAAAAAAGAAAAACTGGCAGAATGTAGACTTCTCAGTACACCGAGACAGGAATGTGAGAGAGAAGAAGAATGAAAAGTGGAGCAATCATGCTTCATTGGCCTTGGAAATAATGCGTATACACAGGGTTAAAACATAAATAATCCCGGTCATAGTTGGTACGCTAGGAGTAGTATTAAGTCGTCTGGAAGGACAATTGAAAAAACTACGAATCCTCGATGTTTTAGGCGCCCTTTAGACCTCTGCTATTGTAGGTACCACCAACATCCTTAGGAAAACCCTTGATCTTTGAAGCTCCTGGTTTGGAGCCGGGATTGAGAGAAATATTTTGGAAATGAATCCCATCTTTTTTCAGGGAGACGTTGATAAATGAAATCAAAATTATTATTATCATTATTATTATTATTATTATTATTATTATTATTATTATTATTATTATTATTATTTTAATAATAATAATAATAATAATAATAATAATAATAATAATAATATCATATTACCTCATTCTTATATGCTTGATATGGTAAGCAATATCCTTTATGGATATGTAATAGGTTTTGTCATTGTACTTTGTATATTATTGATTTGTTATTTCTAATACTTTAAAACATTTATGTTTGTATTTTTAAAAGTTATTTTTAAATAACATATGCAGGGTCCACCTTAATTAACAGTTTAATTTTATTTCCAACATCAGCGTTCCTATAACAGGCTAACGTTCGGGTCTCGTACTGCAGTAAGCAGTGCTTTTTGTTAAACTGTCATTGCTCCGAGAAAATTTAATTCTGAATGTATGCCAACCATGGACTACATTAAGTACAAATTCTCTAAAAACAATTTCACACATTCAAACAAAATTGATTAAAATATGCGTGTGACTTCCTTTGTTCAAAATTACGTCTTTTTATTTATTTATATATTTATGTGAATAATTGTAAAAATTACCAATTAACTCATTGTAGTTCTCATTATTTGGTATGCAAAACATATAAAAACATCAAATTAATTTTACAAGAAAATTTTCTTTGCTTTTAACTGTGATATCTTAGATAATTCACATCGCCCCCAGTAATAGAACCCAATTGCATGATTGCAAGGCCTGTTATAGGGATGGCCATGATTTCAACATAAACCCATCGGACAAATTAATAGTTACTTATAGCGGACCTTGTATATTGTTTACTTATTATTCTATTATCCAGGACGACGAAAGCATAACATTGGTGAAATGCCTTGAAGTCATTAAGTAATTGCATTACGAACCTTGAAAATTATCATTTCACCCCAAATAAAACGAAAACAATCTGACTTTTCTCTAGAATAATAATGCTATTATCTAAAATATAAATCTCATCTGTCTGTTTAAATGTATATATGTATGTATGCTCGTATGTGTCGCAACAATTTTCGACAGAGGCAAAGGACCCTGATAAGATCGGTATCATTTTGCAACTGGATGTCTCGGACAACAAATATCGAAAAATTGGCAAAATCCCCCCATTAATTCCTTCACCCTAAACTCGGCCGTTTTGTACAAGGAGGGGTCGATTTTTTGTCGACTTTTTAGCAAGTAATCGTTACCGTTGGATTGCCTTCGGTTAATTTTAACGCTTTTGACTTCCAGTCGCGTTATGGAGACATCGGCTAAAACGTCAGATTTCCTTTTACTTTCTTTTCCGCCGCCCCGACACGGGTTCGAGCCTGCCTGCCTACTACCCTTTTTTTTCTGCTCAACTTACACGTCCAAACACCCGGGCAACGCCGGGAACCCAGGCTTGTAATAATATGAAGTAAAAAGTAAAATTTCCTTGGCTTTTTGGCCAGAAACAAAGTGTAGTCTCTGTTTTGATGCCTTAGTCTATTCTGCCCTCGATTATTCAAGGAGCCCTCCTAGACTTAGGCAGTATTTATTTTGGGTACAATTCAAAATTCACTTTTCATGTAAAAACTGAAATTGTGTCTATCAGTAATTGTGTAGAGAGGCAAGTAAATAGGACTTTTGGACTTTTGGCTAGGAGTAAAGTGTAGTATCTTTTCTGATTATGCATTTAATCTGTTCTGTGATCAGTCAGTGAATGAGTCCTTCTAGACTGAGGCAAATTTTATTTTTTTCAATGCAATGCTCTTCAATTGTTGAGCTGGATTTTCTTCATATTTTGTTACTAACTTGGCCCTCGTGGAAAGACAATGCATCTCAGTAGGAGACGTCCCCTTAAAGCTGAATTTTCTCCACATATTTAACCAAGTTCGTGTTTGAATTTGTCCTCAGTGGAAGGCAAGTAAATAGGACAATGTTGACGTTTTGGCTTTTCTACACTTAAGCAAATATTAAGTTTGTCTCCCAATCCAGAGTTTCCCTTTTTGGAGAGTTAGTTTTTCCGCATATAAAAAATCATATGTTTAACTTTGCCTTCGCAAGAAAATAAGACCAAGGCATCTCAGCATAAAACGTTCTACAGCCACACTTCGACAATCGGTTGAATGGACAAGCATCGTTAATAAAATTAATCTTTTCTGATATCCAATTCAACCATTTTTGGCAGAAATACATTTCAATCGAACCATTTTGGTAGAAATAAATTTCTAATCCAACCATGGTTACTATAAATAAACTCTAATCCAACCATTTTTGGTAGAAATAAACTTCAATCCAATAATTGTAAAGCACATAAATTTCAATCCAACCATTTTAATAGAAATAAAGTTCATTGCAGTCATATTTGAAAGAAATAAACTTCAATCCAACCATTTTAATAGAAATAAAGTTCGTTGCAGTCATATTTGAAAGAAATAAACTTCAGTCCAACCATTTTTGGTAGAAATAAATTTCAATCTAACCATGTTTGGTAAAAATAAACTTCAGCCTATTCCTGATGCGTTCACATAGCTTCCGCCATGAATGAAAGTTTTCGTTTGCAACTATACTTGTCTATACGACGTTTAGAATTGTCAAAAACTCTGCACACTCTTCTATTGGTGGTATCACCATTTGAGTTGTGATTGCCTTTATGAGTTCATAAATAATGAAGGTAGGCATTATCTTTAAGATAACCCTACATATGAATATTTGTCAGGTAAGCTCCATTAAGTAATAAGCAACCCTGGGCACACTTCTTTATTATCCATTTCCATTAATACCTTACAACATCTTGCTGTCTCTCTAAGACTTACCCCAACTCAAATTTGTTCGTCCTTCCAAGATTACTTATAATTTCTTAAGCATTATATAGCTCTCAGTATTAATAATGACTGAGCATCCATTCTCATGTTAAATGCAATAATCCTATGTTTTTATATCATGAAATCTGTTGGGACTGACTATTTCTTGTACTGTGATTCGTCAAAAGGAAAACTACTGATTGTAGATTTTTTTGTAATCAAAAGTCGAAATATTTAATGCTGTTGATAATTTTAATTTATGAACTTCAGTTTCTCACCGTCCTTGGAAATAGAATAATACAAGGATTATTATTAAATTAATACGTGTTTTTATTTCAAAGTTTTCATTTTTCTTTTTTTAATTTGTTTCTAAAAAAATAAAAAATAAAATACTTCAGTACAATCAATCATCCATGAAAAAAATGAAAAAGCGTATTTAAAAAAAATGTGCCGATTTTTTTAGTGAATACCTCAACAGTAATGTAGAATATCTTTGCATTCCAATAATTTTGTGTAAGGATGTTTTACATCTGAACGTCAATTATTATGCGATTACTTTACGGATGCCGCCATATTTGTTACTCGCCTGTGTTAAACAATTCCACTATGGCTTTCTCCAAATTATTGCTTTGAATAAATCCCACACAAATACAATATTTGAAAATATTTGGTGCTTTTGTAACGTGCATATAAATAATGATTCATTTTTTATTCTAACGGCTTTGGTTCGTTCAAGAGAAAAAAATTTTTCACATTATAATCGCACCACATTAAAAAAATTCTAACAACTATGTTTCGCTTGAACAAAACAACACAAAAAAAGATATATATTTTTAACGTCACAAACGCACAAAATTTGTTCAAATATTGTATTCGTGTGTTATTTTTCGAATTAATCATCTTGAGAAAATCTTAAAATAAAGACGAAACGTTGATGAATATCTAAATAAATTTTTGTATTTTCTTTTTTCATATATATAAATATATTCAGCTTTGTTTAAAGTACAAAGCGTAGTAATTAAGTATTATTCAAGCGAACGGCATCAGAAACAAGATATTCACGTATAAGTATCGTTGTTAGTGTAAACGTCACGATGAATATTTTCTTCTAAGTTAATTTAATTATAAAACTAAAACGTTGTGGATAAACAAGAAACCCATGCTCAAACTGGGAATATGTTTCATACCTGACTCCCTTTAGAAATGTAAAAATGTAAAAGATTTGGTAACTATTGGAGTATTTACACCGAAAATTGGTACACGAAAAAAATCTTTTTCATGGAAGAATGATCGCACGAAGCAACAAAAAAATTAAATAACAGAAATAATAATAATAATAATCATCATAATGGTTCCTAATGCGTCTGTGTTTAGAAAATTGAGGATCAAATCGAAATCCAGGAAAAAACGGTCGAAAACGCCTCGAAATCTCCAGATGAGACAGTGGAAAAGGCAGAAAAAACGGAAGTTCCCACTGCAAAGGAACCGGAAGTGATCGAACAAGATGTCGTCGACTGTGAGAAGGAGTTAGTCGCGGCGACGGATCATGTCGCTGACTTAGCCGTCACACAGGAGGTGATGAGTGTCGATCTAAATGAATTGGAAGACGATTTCGAGGTAGTCATATTAGATCGCTTTGAACTTTTAGGAAAGGTAATTGGGGCATGAAGTGAATACAGTTTTCTTTTCTGCATCTCGAATGTTATGCGTTACTAATAACGAACAAAATGGCGAATGGTATTTTTCTTAATCTTTTAAACTTTTTTTTTTAATATTTTAAAATTTATACACTTTTTTATTTTGATTGTCTAACACATGTGAATGATTTGATATCTTTCCGCACCGAAAAAAAAGTTCTTTCAGAAAGTCTTAAAGATGCATGCTGAATGGTATGTCTATGCTGGTTTTTTCAAATTTACTAATCTTGCATGAATATTTCAAAGATAAAACATGTATGTAGGCTTTACAAGGAATTCAAACATTGATAAACTTATGAAATGGCCATGATAAATGGCTATCATAGAAACATGTATGAAAACTTTTTTTTTTATTTTTCACAAACCTTCTAACATTAAAAAAAAAAACGACTGTATAGCACAGGTGAATGTTGTAATGGTTTTATATCGCATTTACTCAAACTTGATACCCCTTGACAAGTCTTTTTCAAAATTTCTAAATATTTAAATATCGTCTACACCGTTTTCTGAGAAAAGTGTATAAAATCTTTTGTCTTAATTAAAAAAATAACATAAAATGTCCTGCGTTTTAATTGTATATCACTAGTGAACATTACAATGTTATTTTCCATATCCCTTTTTATCCAGATTCGATATCTCTCCGCATTGAAAAAAAAGTGCTTTCAAAATTCATAAGTATACACACTGATTATTATATACACACGAATTATTGTTCATCGATACCGTTTTTAGATGAAAATGTATAAAACAATTTTCTTAATTTAAAAAACCCGCAACCATTTAAACGTTTTGAACATGTACATTTTATTTTAATATGAACATTTATAAAGGTAATGAGTTTAATGTTAATTTTCCGATATCTTTTACACAGATTTGATATCTCTTCGCACTGAAAAAAAGTTCTTTTAAAATTTACAAGCAAGACATATATATATATATATATATATATATATATATATATATATATATATATATATATATATATATATATATATATATATATGTATTTAAATATACTAAATTAGTAAAATTTATGCCACATTCTTCAAGTTTTTGACTCCCACATGAATACGTTAAAATAATTAAATTTACACACCTATGTAACTTCTATCGTATGATACAAGTGAATCTTGGAATGTTTTACTAAACCGTGATAAGTTTCCGCACCGAAAAAATGTCCTCTCAAAATGCAAAAATATACAATCTTAATCATGTGAACATTTCGCCTTTAACGTTTTCTGATGAAAATATACTTACGCTTATTTAGTTTTCCGACCTCTTAAACTCAGATTCGATAACTCTCCGCACCGAAAAAAAAGTTCTTTCGAATTGTATAAACAAGAAATTTATTTGATTATACTAAATTAGTTGAATTATCTGTTTATTCCCCTTTTCTCAAGCCTTTTAACTCCTACACCAAAATTACAAAGATGATAAAATGTATACAAACATTGATATATATGGCGTAATATGACCATTCCCGGAAAAATGCATAAATCTTTTACAAACATTTTAAAAATGCATAAATCTTTTAAAAACATTTAAAAAATGCATAAAACTTTTTAAAACATTTTGATTCTTTTTCATTTTTAAACATTTTATAACAATTAATAATATAATCACAATAAATATTCATTTTTCGAACTGCTTAATCCAGATTTGAAATTTGTTCTTGCCACATTTCTAAGCTTGGTGATTTTTTTTAGATTATTCCCTATAATGAATATTGACCGCAAAAAGAAAATAAAGAAAACAACTTAAAAATTTTATTTTATACTTACCTGTTTGGTTAAAAAAAAAGACAACGCATCTAAAATTATGGAAATTCATCCAGTATTTTTGTTTGAATAAAATAAAATACAAATTTCATCGGTGGAAGCTGTCGGTAGCCATTTTCGGCTTTTTAAATAACTCAAAATTTTATTCAAACAAAGAAAGAACCAACAAAGCCCCCCCGTTATGAATGACATTCTCGATTAACCTGTTAAAAAATACTGGATGAATTTATGTAAGGTTTGATTTATGGTCTTTTTTAACGTAACAGGTAAGTACTTAATACTTAATAATAAGTTTTTGTGTAATTTTCATTTTTAGATCTTGAGATAAATCTGTAGAAACGATCTCAGACTTTCTTGTCATGTGCGAACATTTTAAAGATGAAGGTGTGTACATAGGCTACGCGGAAAATTAATTAAAAAACTGATCCATGTATAATAATATGACGGGCACATTTAAAATTTATGAAAACGTTTTAAAAATTAAAATATGGTTAACATATAAAATTTGGATACACTTTTAGAAATTAGATCGTCTAACATATGTGAATTTTGTTATATTAAATTTCCGATCAAGCACCGAAAAAATGTTTTCAAATTCACAAATAAGCAATTCACATAACTATACTAAATTAATCATATAACTCATTTATGCCAGCTTTCTCAAATCGAACATCCTAACAGGCGTATAAACATAACCACAATTGCATTCAAACATTGATATATGCATTATAAAATTGTGGCCGCAAATAAAATAAATATAAACGTTTTCTTAAAACTTTTAAAAGCATTTTTAATACATAAAATTAATCCGTTTTCTTTATTTCAATCGTATATCAGAGGTGAATATTGCAATGTTAATTTTCCCACCTTGTTTACTATGATTTGATATTCCTCCACACCGAAAAAATTCCCTTCAAAACGTATAAATATGTATATTTTTTAATTACACTAAATTATCTGAATTCTGTCTCATTGCAGGGTTTCTCAAAATTTCTAGTCCTGGACAAAATTGCAAATACATTCAAACACTGATACATGTATTATAATATCACCATCAAATTAAAATTTATAAGTCATTTTCTCAATCTCTTTTTAAAGATTTTTGACCATTAAAATAAAAGATACACTTTTTATCGGTCTTATATTATAAATAATTATTTTAATTTTATTGTTTCTACTCATTTTCGTCATTTTTAGTGTTTTAATCGTACAACACAGGTGCATGATTTGATATCGATCCATACCGACAGAATAATTCTTTAAAAAATTCATAAACTTCATTGCTAAATTATTTGAATAATAAATATATACGGATTAAAAAATCTATTTCTGAACACCTAAAAACTGTTCTGTACAATAGAACAGTATTAAAAACATTATTAATGGATGGATATAATCGTATTTTGACATCAGTGACCGTTGACACATATCTTCAAAGAATTTTTTTGACATCAGTGACAGTTGACATCATCCTCAAAGAATGTTTTATCCGGAAAAGTTGATAATAATTTGTGATAATATTGTTCGAAGAAAACAGAAACTTATTGAACAAAAAAGACGAAATAGTGGCAATATGTTGATATGCATATGACATCATGTTATGTTTTTAATGATTAATCATTTCATGTAATTAACGGAATAATGCCGACGGTAAAATATTATTTGTGTACCAAATGCTATCCAACAACAAGGATTATATTTTGTTTTGTTAAAACAATTGCATGAAGCATGAAACGTGTCTAAAAATAAACAATACATTACATTTGTTTTATTTTAAATTCGAACTAATCATCGGGGCAAGAAAAAACAAAACAAAAAAAAACCCTGTAATTTCTATGTATTACTTCCAGTCAGCATTTTCTTTTAAACTTATTTAACGTTTTTAAGCTTCTCATTGGATTAGGGAGAAGTGGAAAGTAACTCTGAACGGGTAGTTTTAGTAATGCTCTAGAGGCATACTTGTTGTTTCAGAACGCTCTAAACAGGAGCAGTAAATTTAAGATTATATTTTGTAAGTGGTATATAGTAATCGAAAATAGTTCAACATCTTAAATAGAGCAGGTGTGTGTGTTAAACTCAGCGTTGCCCTGGAGAAAGAACTCCTCTGTTTTCTGTTAACTCGGTGTTGTCTATGAACCATAATAACCATTATACAGTATGATATTTGTTAAGTTGTAAAAGTTAATCCAACGTGCCCAATATCATAAATAGTGAAGTTGTTTTTACTCGGAGATGCCCGGCAGTCATCAATCTTACAGATAAAGCAAGCCTACATGAGGCAAGTAATTTTAATCGTTGACCGGAAAATATTTCACTATATTTTGTTATATGATTGTACACCAGAAAAACGTACTCTGCGTTGCTCAGGAGTTAAGTTTCTATATTCTAGATAGAGCAGGTGTGTACAATAATACATTAGTACATTTAAATTTGGTGTATGCTTGATGGAGAAGGAGAAGACAATAAACTTAGAATTGTCCTGAAACACACTAAAATAAATGTATGTTTCATTATATTATTAAGGGGTGAGGGTAGAAGATAACAAACTTGACGTTGCTAATGAATAAATTAAAACGAATATAAATGACATTTTTTAAGAAAGTGAGCGGGAAACAAACTCAGTGTTGCCCGGGGGGTAATAACTTAAAAACTAAAACCTCAGTTGAATGACTTATATTATTTTCATTTTGAATATATGAAAACAAGCAAAAGGAATAGGCTAGGCGAAAGTGACAGACGGGGAGGGATGTAGAAAAATAAGGAAGGTATGAAACAGCGAAAGAGGAAAGGGATTGAAATGGGCGGAGAGGAAGGAGTTTAAAAAAAAATTTTTTTATTACATTTTCACCCCAAACAAGGCAAATTGCCACTTTGGTGTAGGGGCTACTATCAGGGGCAACAACTATTGGGGTACTATGTAGGGATTTGGGCAGCAAGATGTCGGTTCACGTTACATTTGAACTTCTGCACGTCAGTACTGTTGGGGAAGCAGGGACCTGGAATGGAATTCCAAAATCTAGCGGTTCTGGGGAAGAAACTATTGGAGTAGAAAGATCTTTTACATCTAGGGATCTCTACAGTGTGGGGGTGGGATTTAGCAGCCTGTCGGGTTTGTCGAAGGTGCTCACGTCGTGGGGGCACAAGTGATTGCATTCACCACTAAAATACTTGTAGAACAGGCAGAATAAAAGAATGTAACGCACACGTTTTAACCACATCTTTTTCTTTTTATATATTCACGGGTTACACTGGGTAGACCTGCTAGTATACATATGCATATATGTGCACTCGTATATATATATATATATATATATATATATATATATATTACTTTTTAGGCATGCGCATGTGGGTCTGTTTTTGACATTTCAGTCACTTTCAATCTTTTTCCTTTTGTTTTCTTTTATCCATTTTTTGGTGTTTTGTTTTTAATTATTTTTGTTTTAATTAATTAATTAATTTTGTTTCAATTTATTTGTTTTACTGTGTTTATGTTATTGTGTTGTAATTGATAAAGCTTGAGTCGAAGATTAAGACAGAGGTAGTAGTAGGAGTAGTAGTAGTAGTAGTAGTTGTAGTAGTAGTAGTAATGTAATGTTGTGACCCTTTCGGCTGTTATCATAGCGTAGTATTTGTGTTAACTGTGGCAAGCAAAGCCAAGGGTCAAAACGTTATTATTATCATTATTATTATTATTATTAATTGATTCGAGTAACGACGGGTCGCTGGATCGATTATTATGATTAGAAAAATAAACAATTAGATTGGGAAAAAGAGATTGACAGCTGAAATAATAATATCGCTATAAAAGGAATGTGAAAATAGAAAATAGATGTAAACATGATTTTGGTTTGCATAAACAAATAACTAGATTGAGGTTACATCAGCTGTTGGTCTGAGACACGTAATGAGATGTAGATTTGAGGAGATTCTAGTCAGTCTTTGGCTGGACATCAGAGAGAACAGCTGACTCAAGAGGGTAGTTGGTCACCATGATGTGGGGAGCGGCGTTCTCTCAGGCAGCCAAGATGTAAAAACGTGTAATCTTTGAAGATATCAGCTGAAATCATGAAAATAAATGTTCGTAAATAATTCAGGTATGTGTTGTGTCATTTACATCTGTTAAAAAGAACTGTTTGTCTACAACTGTTTCGATACGTCCACGTCAATCGTTTCCTGCTAGAACTGTTGCATAAATGTTAAAATATACACACTAGACGATCAACTAAATGATACGACGTATATACATACATACATTTATACGTATATGAATATACAGATAGAATATAAAACCCAACTATTCAACATGTACGCCTTTATGGAACATATTCATTTACACACACAACGTAACAGTAGTAGTAATAGTAGTAGTAGTAGTAGCATTTGTAGCAGTAGTATTTGTGGCAGAAATGGTAGTACTAGTTTAGTAAAGATTAAAAAAATAATCTTAAATCCACTTCAAGGTGAGTCAATATTTATGTGGTTTCTTCATCACGTGTTTCGAGTTGTTCAACATCATATCAGCTCCACTGGTAAACCTGCCTTACTTTAATCATTAAATCCCGATCAAAGTGACACACGTTACATGGAATGTTGGGATATTTTATGCAAATAGGAAACATTTTACCTTTTTTTATCTAAAATTAGGTGAACTGTTTGGGCTATTTCTAACTTTGATCCTCCATTTAACCTAAGAATTTCGCAACTTTACTTGCTAATCAACTCGTAATATTCACTATCATTCATCTGTCAATCTATTAGTCTCATTAACTTTTATTATTCTCGAGTGTTTTTTTAGCCTTTAAAAAAGTAACTCAGTAAAATAGTTCCTTATGAAATCCCTTGATGCAGTTCCCTTATGCAGCTTAAGAAACTGTTAACAAATGCTTTTACCTAATTTGAATTCTACATGGAACCCTATGCCATAAACGTTCTTATCACATTCATTTCTTGAAAGAATTATACGGTTATTAATGGATATTGAGTATCTATCGAAAGTCGAAATTACCATAACTTCAATTAATGTAGCATTTTTCAATGCTCAATTCACACGAATAATGAAATATAGTAACTCTGCTAACATAGTTAAAAAAAAGAAACAGCAGGTATATTAACATTGTATATTTACGGCCGTAAAATATGCTTAAATATGATATTTAAATTCATACACATTATTTATTTATCATAGAGACAATTCTCTGTACACAATATATATATATATATATTTTCTTACACAGTGATCACCACTTATCAAGGCCCGGAAGCCACTCAGGGATAAGGGTTATTGCAAGTACATTACGTTAGTGTGGAGATTTGATGAAGTGTTTACTTAAGGGGGCGGTTCATTAGGAATTTGTTAACGTTGGACTTGAAGACATCCAGGTTGTAGTCAGGTGGGAAACAGGCAGACGGAACAGAGTTCCACAGGCGTGCATTTCTAAGAATGAAGCTTTGTTCATGGAATCCACGTTTTGATTTAGGCACAGATAAAGAGTGGGGGAAATTTTTCACAGTGGATTCAGCTAGACGGGTGTTTTTCGTGAAAGATTGGCGAGGGGGTACCAGAGATTGGAGTTCAGACGAGCACCTGCCATGGAAATAACGATAAAACAAGGATAGGCTCGCAACGTCTCTTCTGTGGGAGAAAGGTTGCAGGGTAGAGAAAAGGGCATCCCCCGCTAAGCCACGAAGTCTATTTTGTACTCTGTCAAGGCAGGATAGGCTGTTTTTAGCAGCTCCTGCCCAGATATGGCAACAGTATTCTATCTTTGGACGTACTTGACTTTTATATAGATAGAGAATTGCATCAGTAGTGAGATATCTTCTGGAGCGGTAGAAGGATCCCACCATCTTTCCAGTGAGTAATGCATTCAACAATTAGAAAAAATAACTTGCGTGCTATCAGCTAAAATCGAAACCAAAACATTTCGCTCTAAAGCGTTATTCGCTATCATCTGAGCCAACCGACTTAAACGTATACATACCTAAAGGATACACACAAGTTCGACTAACGCCTACTAGGTTCCAATTTTACAGTTCTGTCCCCTTAGCAGCTAAACCTAAATAGAATAGTTCCACAGGTTCGAATAGCCGATATATCAAGTCTGTAGTTCAAGAGTTAACTGAGGAATTTGGTAGAGACCGTTCAGTAGACATGCACACGCAGACAAGGTTACTTTTACATATAGAGAGATACATCAAATTTGATATATTTTTATTTTATTTGTTTATTCTAATATGTAAAAGAGCATTTATTATATAATTAGTATCCAGATTAAACGTCAATTTCCCAAGTTCTTATAAGGAAAAAAAACGAGTACACTTACAGTTTTGTAACCCCCCCAAAAAAAAGGCTGTTCAAAAGTCTTCTTACTCCAACCAAAAAGTTTATATAAGAACCCATGTCACCCGTTGAAAAAAAAAAAGATAAAATGAAAGTCTTGTGGGTTTGGTATTTCTGCCTTACTTGTTCCTGTCTCTGCTACATCTTATTTTGAATTAGACATGATTTTGAAAAGTATGAGTGCACTTACAGATGTTATGGCAAAAATCTCCCGATTTTTACAATCATATTTTGAACTAAAAAATGTCAGCTATTTTTAATTTCTTGGCATCTTAATATACGTTTATTGGTAATGAAAGTACAGTATAGTTCAAGGCTTCCTTCAGTCTTGACAGACTATGGATACCCACTGTAAGGGTGCCTGCGCGTGAAATTTGAGTGTCCAGAGTTGCGCAATCTCCAACCAGTCCTCTCCTGAGTCAACATTGTTGCATACCAGTGTCAAGTTGAGGTACAAGACGACTGGAAACAATGCCGAGATAACCGGAGAGCACATACAGCGCCTAGAATTCCCAAATGGTCACCCATCTGGTATTAGCCACGCTCAACGTTGCTTAACTTCGGTGATCTGACGAGAACCAGTATGTCAACGTGATTATGCCGTATACACTTAAGAAATCACGCAAAACAAAAGGTTTAACACGGTTTTCACCATTTTGTTTAGTTTATAAGTTCTCGAGTATTAATTATTCTGTACTTTACAGCTTAAGTTCCCTTTCTAATCGTTTCTATGCGTCAAAACTATGCGGATTCAGTAAGAAAGTTAATTCTAGTGCCTTTTATATAAATTATGCGTTTTATATTTTTTTACGAATTCTCAAGTGTTATCTATTCTGTAATTTTAACGTTTTCTATTCTAGTGTGTTATGTGTAAATAATGCATTTTTCTTTCTTTGTATGTGTAAATAATGTTTTCTATTCTAGTGTGTTATGTGTAAATAATGCATTTTTCTTTCTTTGTATGTGTAAATAATGCATTTATCTTTGTTTGTCAGAATTATTAATGGAGGATCAACGTAAAGTTAAAATGGAGTGTCGCCATTCCCTACATCCAGATGTAGCAACTAATGAAAAGGGAGTATTCGGGTCGCCCTCGACTATAATCGATCACTTAGCTTGTTTACGAGTTTTAAAGCAGTTCTATTTTGTAATTTTAAAATAAAAGTACCCTTACAACTCGTTTCCACACTTTAAAACTATGGGGATTCGATAAAACATTTTATTCTAATGCGTTTTATATAAATTATGTGTGTTTTTATTTGTTTACAAGTTTGTATAGACTTGAATGTTAGCTATTCTGTAAATTAAAATAGAATAAAAAAAACTTACAAGTTGTTTACACAATTTAAAACTATGTGGTTTGAATTCAATTCTAATGCGTTTTATATAAATTACTTGCTGTTGTCTTTTGTTTACGTGTTCACAAATGTTAACTATTCTGTAATTTTAACTTTTTCATTCTAATACGTTTTATATGAATTATGTTTGCCTGTCCTCAACTTCTGAATTGATTCTATTCTGTTTTGTAACATATTGTTATAAGTCGTTACGATACTTTAAAACTATGCGGTTTAGATTGAGAATTTAATTCTAGTGCGTTTTATATACATTTTGTGTTTTTTTTTCCTTTTTGCGTACACATTCTCGAGTATTAACTATTCTTTACTTTTATCTAATAATTTTTTTTTGCAGCCTGTTGTTGAAAAAATGCCTGTTGACAGCATCGCAGAGAAGACGGCTGTGGAGCCTCCGATTCCGGTCGTAGAGAAGCAAACCAAAAAGCAGCCGCGGGTCGAGTCAACCCCACTCATTGGAAAGCAAACCAAAGTGAAAGACACTCAACCCGGCTTTTTGTGTTGCACCATCATCTAAGATGGACAAAAAAAAAAAAAAAAAAAAATCTCCCCCAAAACTCCTTACACGAAACAGACAGATATTGCAGACGCAGACAGATTTTTTTAAAGAACACCCACACAGCCGAATATGTTCGTGTCAGAGAAACTACCGCAACTCCCCATAAAAAACTAAAACTACGTTTTTCCTACATTAAGTTGTCCCCATCTATATATGCCTTCCTGTCTGTCTTAAAATATCTTTCTTTCCTCTGCCAAAACCTTTTTTATTATTCCAATATTTATTCATGAGAATATATATCTGAAAACATCTTGGGAAACATTTTCATAATCAAGTCGCTCGTATTTATCCCTGTTTGCTATAAACCAATATGTTGCTCTCCACGGTATCCACTCCCAAAATAACGATAATTTCTTTAAAAAAATAATTAAAAATACATCTATTCAAAAGTCACCGCAACGAAAATGCAAAAATTTTTAGTCAAATTTTAAACTGATCGAAATAAGAGGGACTATTTTATCTTTTTATTCGTATTTTCTTATCGCAATGCTTTGCGTAGCTAATTTAAATATTAATCTTAAATTTCTTTAAAATATGAACACAAATCAATTGATCGAATTTATCGATCTAGAAAATTGATAGCTTTATATTGATTATGTTAGATACAAAGCCTAAAATAAAATTTTAAAACAAAACATCGAATCTTTAAAAAAAATTCAAAAACTAGCTTTATTATGATGAAGGAAGACGCTGAATCCCTCTCCCCCTTTTTTTTATTGAGATTTATTTTCCCACTTCCGGTATTTTTCACACTTTCCAGTATTTTTTTCAAACTTCCGGTTTTATTATCCCAATATTCATTTTTTTTTTACTCCGACGACATTTCCTTTTTCTTTTCTGTACTATTTTCTGTTTTATTCAATTATTTTAAAGTACTAAGCGTAAAAATGCTATTACCAAAAAAATATTCATAATAGTTCTATTATAAAAAATGAATAAATGATAGAAATAATTACGAATTAAATTATCTCCGTGAAATGTCTTCTTATTTCGAGCCTTTAGGGAGACTGACGGTTACCTGGCACGAAGTCAGTAGATTTTACTGCCTATAATAATTAAAATCTATGTACGTGCAAAACACATTGTGCACAAGTACATATGAAGTTATAGGTATTAACAGTCGTATGGCAAATCGAAATATATAACTAGAATGAGACAGATCAATTCAGATTTAAATCGATTGACCATATATATATATATATATATATATATATATATATATATATATATATATATATATATATAATGACGCATATTTTACTTTATAGAAATATTTTTGGCTATACATTTGCAAACATATTACAGATCTACTTGGAAATCAGCTGAACTTCATCAGGCCAAGTTTTTGGTTCGAAGATTGAGATCAAGCAACCAAACAAAAATAAAAACAAAAACAAACATGGCCACCTTCATACTAAGAAATTTGATTGTCGAGATGCTGATGATCCGCAGTTAGAGCTGAAACATGTCGGAAAATGTTTAGGCCAAAATACTTGTAGAATAAACATTTGCACTAAATAAATATAGTACTTTATTATTGGACACTATTAGACACAGCAGTAAGGATACACTAGACTAACATCTTTGAACAAGATTTTATCTGAATAATGTATATATATATATATATATATATATATATATATATATATATATATAAATAAAACATACTAAATTTACGCTATATATATATATATATATATATATATATATATATATATATATATATATATATATATATATAAAGGCACACAAATTTTATAAATAATAGCATCCCAGAATTGAAGTGATGATATTATGTCTGGCGTTTTTATGCCATACTTTAGTAGATGTATTTCCAGGGTGTATGACGTTAGGGTGATTTGTTATACCCTTGGTAGATGTATTACAAAAGTAATAGCATAGTCAGAGATAGCACTGAAACTCACAAATTTTGTCTGTAATTTGGATACGACCATCGCTTCAACCAAATAACATCTTAGAAATAAGAAATTAGTAAAGTAATAATAATAACTTCCTTCTTTAACTGGATATTTTTGGTAATTTTTTCCTTTCTTCTCTATCATATATATATATATATATATATATATATATATATATATATATATATTGGGTGAGTCAGGACGAACTGAGCAGTCAAAACGTTTGTTTAAATAATCACACTTATTGTTATCAGAAAGCTCTATAGTTTTAACAAAAATATTTTCACTGCCCAGTTAATTCTGCCTCACACAGTTTATATCTTCTTATAAAGGTTCGTTTTTGACCCCTTCTCCCAATCGGCCACCACTTTAGCACCGATATACTAACAATTAAGATAATCAATAAATAAAAGCGGTGCTAATAATAGTTCGATCTTGAAGAAAAAACAAACTTTCTTTCTTTACAAATGTTAAATATTATGAAGTTCTTATCTGGCATCCGTCTCGGTCAGCTTTATCTAATTCTTAGGTTATTTTTTTTTAAAAAGACCTTCCGATACCAGTAATGTTACCATCTCGTGGTAAATTCTAACACCACCAAAAACTTTGCAACATCAGAAATTGGACTCCAAGAAATCGCGTTCGCACTTCAATATTTTCAACTATGGAACACCATAAGGGGCTAAAATTGGTAATATTAAAGCGTCACTAAAAACGAATCAACCCCTTCTTTCTCTGTTTCTATTTTTTTGGGGTCCTTTAGAATAAAAAGTACTCTCTCCAAAAAGTGCTCGCACTTTTTCTATTTCATTTTCTTGTATCTCGAATACATATCTACATGTACATATATATATATATATATATATATATATATATATATATATATATATATATATATATATATATATATGCATCTGTATGTGTGTGTATATATGGTATTTTTTTTGTTATTATTATTAACCATCCGGTTATTTTCCTATACGTTCCCAATAAATTTTGATATCCTGTCTGGATTTTTTCTATCCCTTCCTTCCCCGCAACACAAGCAGAAATAGAATAATGGAACTATATCTAAAACAAATCAAATTATATAATGATTTTAAACCATTTCTTCTTCTTCTTCTTCTTCTTCTTCTTCTTCTTCTTCTTCTTCTCCTCCTATCCTCTTCCTCCTCCTCACCTCCTCCTTCTTCTGGCCTGCCTCGTCTTTCTTTTCCTTATTCTCCTAACTATTTTAATGGAGGACGCATTTCAAGAGAATGTCGTCTGCTCTTAACATCGCTTCTCCATCAGCTTTCTTTGAGATTGCTCAAGATGCCTGATTATAAAAATACGGTCCGCACACTTGCTAGCATCTTTCTCTCTTTAGACTCGGCGCCATTTTTAATCTGGTATCCTCACGTCAGCCAACGGGATTTTGCATATTTGTGGTCGGTCTATGAAGATAAAAAGAAAACAACACCCAACAAATAACGTGTTTTTAGTTGACTTCCCCTTCAGGAATAATAAGAAAATTACATATAAAATATGTATACATATATATAAATATATATAAATTATAAATAATAAGTAATCGTTTTTATTTTAGGATATCTTTTTTTTTTTTTTGCACGGAATGATTTCGGGTTCAATAGACGTATACTAATTATCATCGCGCAGGAACAATTAAAGAATCCACGGAGAGAAAAATGAAATTAAGTCAGGATTCAAATCTTCGACTAAGAATACGGAATAAATAGTCAATTAGTTAAGACATTGACTATAAGCGGTTTCAGTGAAGAGAGAGAATAGTTAACAAAGTCCTCTGCACATTAAGAATGGATTTCTAAATAATAATGTTATTATTTAGAAGCCCATTTTTAATGTGTTTCCGAAGGGCTTTTGTTAGCCATTATGTATCTTCACCGCGGTTTTTATTCTTAGACATGGATTTGAATCCTATCCGAATCTCAGATTTCTCTGTGGATTTTTCTACGTATCAACCCCGTAAATAATTATCATTGTATTCAATGCTGTGTTTGTCTACACAAAATCTGGGTTGGAGCTTACCTGCAAACTGCAGTTGCACGATTTACTCAATTCTCCAAAGTTCATTCTTGAGAAGTTTTATAGATTTCATAATTTCAAAATTTGAATTTGTATTCAAATCTATAAATTCGATCAAGAATATATTGAACAATTCCGCATATTGGATATACCATGAAATTGCATTTATCAGGTAGTTAATTGCCATGCGTTTATATAACACGAAACATGTCCATGCAAAACACGTTTATCCTAAAGAATTTAATGATAATAATAAACGGTAATCAGAGCTTACCTTTATACCTTACTGCAGTTTCATAGGTTGTTCAATCTTCCAAAGTGTTTTAATAATTTTTAAACAGTTTTATGGACTTTAACACAATTTAGAAAATTCAATTTTTTATTAAAATCTATAAAATTGTTAACGAATGCACTTCAGCATATTTGGATAGACCATAGATCTGCAGTAAGGTGTTAAGCTAAGTCATATTTATCATTATTTTTGTATATATGTATAGATATATATATATATATGTATAATAACATGGCAACTATTGAATTATATATATATCAAAATTAATGACCGTTGTTTGGCTATCGACGCTGAATGAAAAATAAAGAAATCTCCAACGTTTTAAAACTGAAAAGCGAAAAAAAAAAATCACAAGAAAATAAAGAAATACGCAATTGGAATTTTAAAAAAAGAAAGAAAATCATAATTATTTTTTCGATAGCAATTATAAATTTTAATCTTTGAAGACCAAGAAAGAAGAAGAAGAAACACACTGAAAAAAAAAAGAAGACATTTTTAAATATATATACTTATATAACTATATCTATATATATTTGAAAGAAAGAACAGTTAAAAACAAGACTTCGAGGAGATGTGCTGTCCAATAACACTTGAGCTATGCATGACATAACAGATATGTTAAAATCGACCAATCAGCATTTAGTTGGCTTAATGACTATAGACTACCGTTGAAATAGCCAATCGACATTAGGTTTACAAAGAAAGGAAAACATTTACTTAATTTATAAACAGTTTTTATTATTTTTTAAATAAGATTATTAACTTATATAGTTTTAATATGCTTATTAATTTGTAGACTTATAATCGTTTTATTAACTTGACTATTTAAATTATTATTTAACTATTTTAAATAATTTTATATTTTTATTAAAACACACTTTATCAAATTATAAATACGTATATTTTTTATAAGGTTAAAAAATATAACGCGGTGACTTTTGAAGGATAAATTACAGAGGAAGCAGCTACCTATTTTTTGCTATATATTTCTCTTTCCTTTTCTTCTATACATATATATTATAAAATGGGGACACACCAAAAAAATTGATAAAATATATTTAAAAAAAAATCTACCAGAAAAAAAAAAAAACGATTCAATAATTAAAACTAAAAAACAAAATGGCTTGAATTCACTAATTTTTCGTTTGGGCTTGACAGAAATCATTTTAAGTATCTATCTAAAAACAAAATATAAAAACAATATATAAGAATGAACATTAAAAAAACATCCAATAGAAAAAAAATCAACTATAAAAAAATGAAAAAAAAATGAAAATAAACCAAAAAAAGTGCATATATATATAAAACAAAATAAAAAGCAAAAAACTTAATTCTTGATAAAAAAAAAACACTCTTAAAATATGATAAAGTTTTTTGTTGTTTCTTCATATCGACCAGATTTTCGCCTACTAAAATATATATACACTTAATTATAATTGTGGTGAACATTCCTATCATCCCCTGTCTTCAGTTTAATAATGGACTGTCCCTGATTATAAATAGTCCTGGTTTTTATTAACTTTGTACTTAATAAATTGTTTTAAAAACACACAAAAAGCCGTATTAAGATTTTATACCGTGCAAATAAAGTTTGTAAAAAAGCGGGATCACTTATAATCAGGGTAGTCCATTATTACACCAGACAGGGGGGATAGGATAGTTCACCACAATAATTCTGTCATCACTAAATACTTTTAGTATTGTAATGCACATACTAAACTTATGAGACTATATTAATCGCAGATACCTATGTAGTTATCTTTTTTTAAAAACAATATTTTACTTATAAAAATGTAATATTAAGGCAATTATTTGTTATGTTAATTACTGGTGTTTGATAAATTCGTTTTTGAAGTGCCTTTTTTCGTTTGTTAAAAACGTGTGTGAGTTTTAGATAATTATATTCCTGCGGTCGCAATTAGTTTCATTTAAATAAAAAAAAAATAATTTCCAAAATGGCGCCTACGCAATGATGGCTACTGCTTTATTTAAACTTAGAAATTTAAAATTAAAAAAAAAATCAGGCGTTAAATTTGCACCCTTTTTTTTACAGCTCAGATCACAGGAAACTTGTTAAAAACTGAAAGAAGGCATAAATTTTAATTTATTACGTAGGAAAAATGGCTTGTGTGAATAATCGATACAATAAATGATTTTTATTCTGAAAACTAAACTGTTTTTTTTTTCGCTAGAAAACATTTTACTTAGCATTATTGTACGATTGACTTAGGTTTTTGACTAACACGACAATTTCAAACACAACGGCATAAACGACGCAGATTGACACTTATTGTTTCCTACCGAAACTTTTATCTTCTGTGATATATTTATTGATAAATGCTATTTGTATACGTTTTTTTTCTTAATTTATTTAAATACAACTTCTATTTATTATTGGCGCCAGATTAGATTGACCGTGGGCGCCATTTTGATTGGGCGCTTCGGAAGACATGGATTCATAGATGATCTCATAACTTTGGATAAATCGCATCGAAATCTTCCTAAATGTTTGATGTATTAAAACATACCTATATTTACTTAAAATTAAACTTCTTAGGTCGTTTTTTTATATAAAATTACATGTTAAAAAGAAATAGAGTAAGAAATGAAATGTTGCGAAAATATATAATGGATTATGTCATCGTAGCAAGTTAATGAGTCAAGAACATCTTCAGACAATACAGGTACACACACTAAATCATTTTTATAACTACATATATATATATATTTCATATGATGCTATACAAAAATATTCCGATTAGACATTGATACCTGCAGTTTCAGAAGGTATGAGAAATTGTATACATTGCGCTAAAGTATATCGCGTGTACTCTCTTCTTCTAAATGAAGATTAAACCACTGGAGAATATAGTACGTGTTAGACTTTAGTTTTCATATCTCCCGAAATCGCAGGTATCAATGGCTAATCGAAATATTGTTGTATATTATCATACGTAATAAATGTATGCTCGTATTTGAGCACTGTTTTTATTTCTCAAAATAAAACATACTAAATTTACGCTATATATATATATATATATATATATATATATATATATATATATATATATACAGTTAATGTGTGTGTCTTAGAATGTACTCTGAAGAAGCTGACAGTACAGTCAAACGCCAGTAAAGAGCAACGTCTATATGATAAAGTCATTATATACTTTACTTCTGTTAATTTCCAAACTCCCACATTTATAGGTATGTGAGACAATGATTATTTAGTCGGTCAATAAATATTACCTTGTCCAATGTATTAATCTCGCCATATTTACTATTTTGTAAATGCGTCTCCATTAAAAGTGATAAAATGTTCAAATTAGAAACAAACATGATTAATTACTAAATACACGTTTCTTTTATTTTCCATTGTAGTATATTTATTTACCTCATCCTTGTTCTTAATTCATATTTGATGCATACTCTTATATCGGTAGATATAACATCCGACTTTCTTCAACGGTTGTGTTCATCTTTTCTGAAAATGTCCATTTTGAATGGATACAAGTGCTATACGGCTGCATGAACGACGTTTAAAAACGTTACTTATCTAGAAAACACAAAAAGAAGACCGGAGCTTATTCAACCGAAGTAACGTTTATAGTATACATACGGGCTATTTAATACGACAGGGGTGCGTGCGAGAACTCATGTATTTCCTTAGTTTTGGTACGCAACTATACAAAAATACTTGACTCTTATGTTTAAACTTTAATTCAAGCTTGGGATTATTTTCTATTCAACAGTTAAAGGCTTCACAATAGCTTTAGAATTTCGAAAAGTGCCACAATCGTATGTATATATATATATATATATATATATATATATATATATATATATATATATATATATATATATATATATATAAGCTATTATTACAAAGAAAATGGCTGACATATGTTTTTACATTGTTTGTGACCCTTCGGAAATTTAGAGTGATTTTGAAGCATTTACACTGCCGAATTGAACGTAATTTGTAATTGATTTTATAATACTTTTCAAAATGGCCGACCTTGTGTCCCTTCGAAATTTTAAATTGATTTTAAATCTTTAAAAAATGTCGAAAGTGGATTTTGTCTTGAATTGACGATCAAGGGTATGAATCGAGTATTATTATCATCTAGTTGTGTTCTAAAACTTGAACAAACCATGAATATTCGGACGCGCGCCTGTCGTATCCAAGAACCAAAATTCGAACATTTGCATGGTAAATAATCTAGTTGGATATACGTAAAAATGAAAAAGACAGACAAATGTTTAACTACAAGGAAATTAAATAGGTTCTCCTTGCTGTAGCTTTATCTTTTTGGTTTCAAAATTTTCTAGACTTAAAAAAAATCGAATTCATATTTGCAGTTGTTTGTTACGTAGATCTCATATAAAGAAAAAGTAATCTGCTTGTTTATAATATAAAGAAATACCGAATGTTTTAACATCCAGTTTAATTAAGATGTTTATTATCCGATAAAAAGTTAAGGTAGGGAATGATTATTTTGACACCGTTTAATAAAAGACGCCGCAGACGATCTTTCTAGAGTGGTTATCTCCCCTTCCATTTTTATCCCCCATTTTCACTTTCAATTTTTTAAGTTCTTAATTATATCGAAAGTGAACAGCTTAAAATTCTTCAGTAAAGTTTTGAAAAGAAAATGATTTTATTATGTTTGTCCTTTGATTCGATAAGTGCACTGTCAATAAAGCCTGTGTTTTTTTTTAAAGATTACTAGCACAAATGAACCACGATACTTGACATTTGTCTCTGGAATTTAATTCAAGCAGCAAATTGCGATTTTTTCACTAGTTTACAGATGTTGAGATTTTGAAGGGTCACGATTTAAGAGTACCTGCCATTTTATACATTGATTGATAATCGATATATAACGGAGTGATTAAAACTCCATTATATATCTATTATAATTGTAAATACTTTATAGTAACAAACATGGCTTTCTCTCTTTCGTATTCCTTCGAAATTCGAATTTGACTTTGAAGACTTTAAATTAGCGAAATGAAATTTGTTTTGAACGATTATCTAAAGTCGATATCAAGTATTACGGTCCAGTTGTACTACAACACATGATCTTTGACATCTCTTTTATCACTTAATTGTTTTAATTATGTCATATGTAAAGAAACTATTGCTTTAAAAAAAAGTTTTATTAGTGACGTAAATTATAGTTATGTCCTTATAGCAAACAAACTTTTAAATATTAATCGTAAAAATAATAAAACTTGTAGATTTATAGATATAAAACATTGGCTTAATTATCCTCACTTAAGTATAGCTCTTTAATATACTGCTCTAATCTATAACTAATAACTCAAAGAGCCTGTTAGCTGAAACTGGTACGACAAAATAGAAAATGGCTCTAGCAAAGATCGCCATGTGCTGCCACTTCTTTACTATTCACACGACACACAAGAAAACAAATGACGTCACAGAAATGACAGGACAACAAGACGACTCGCCATTTTATTTTTATTTAAAACAATAATCTTATTTTTTAAATTCAATATGGCGTATTTTAAACACAAGCATAGTTTTATCCTCAATAAAACTGATACAGAAAACATATCGTCTTTGTTATTTTTCTTATTTTTTTTTAAATGCGAATAAAACATTTACTAACCGAACACAAATAACCGCGTGTGTGTGTGTGTGTGCGTGTGTGTGTGTGCGTGTGCGTGTGTGCGTGTGTGTGTGGCAAAGAGAGTGTGATGAAATACAGGTGGGTGTTGTATAAATACATAGCTTCAGATGTACATATATATATATATATATATATTTATATATATTTATATATATATATATATATATATATATATATATATATATATATATATATATATACGCATGTTTATGTACAGAGTTACCCCCCAAAAAACAAAAGCTAAATGGAGGCCATCTAGAACAGAGAAAAAAGGCCAAAGACCCTAGTGTTTTGATGTAATGTTTTGAATATAATAAACTAGTTATGACCAAAGTTTCATTTCATTCGGACAAAACACTAAGAAACGGGGCCTAATTAGAGTTGGGGCCTGTTTGTTTTTGGTCACCCTGTATATATATATATATATATGTATATACGTATGTATATATATATATATATATATATATATATATATATATATATATATACATATATATATATACATATTTGTATATGAGTATATGCATATATATATACATGCATATACTCATATACAAATATGTATATATATACATACATATATACATATATATACATACATATATGCATATATATATGTATATGCATACATACATATATATATATGCATACATACACACACACACACACACACATATATATATGTATATATATATAATCAAGCACATCTGATTGAACACGACAGAGTTATTCGTTTTTCCAATTTCTCTGGATATCTTTTCCATTCGTCGAGCGGTCTTTTAAATTTTAGCTGTCATTTGCATAAAATAGCGCCCAAAAGATGTTGTTCAGCCATATTCTTCTCAACCGCTTTCTATCAGTGCATCCGATTATCATCAGGAGCGATTGTTGTTGTTAATGTTTTCTTTTTCTCTTCCTTTAAGGCTTAGTGTATATATATATATATATATTTTTGTTTATTTGTTATTTGGTTTTATACATCATACTATAGCTTTATACAACATACCATAGTTTTATACAACATACTATAGCTTTATACAACATACCATAGTTTTATACAACATACCATAGTTTTATACAACATATCATAGTTTTATACAACATACTATAGTTTTATACAACATACTATAGTTTTATACAACCTATCATAGTTTTATACAACATACCATAGTTTTATACAACATACCATAGTTTTATACAACATACTATAGTTTTATACAAGATACCATAGTTTTATACAACATACCATAGTTTTATACAACATACAAAGGTTTTATACAACATATCATAATTTTATACAACATACCATAGTTTTATACAACATACTATAGTTTTATACAACATACCATAGTTTTATACAACATACTAAAGTTTTATACAACATATCATAGTTTTATACAACATACTAAAGTTTTATACAACATACTAAAGTTTTATACAACATACTATAGTTTTATACAATAATACCATAGTTTTATACAACATATCATAGTTTTATACAACATACCATAGTTTTATACAACATACCATAGATTTATACAACATATCATAGTTTTATTCAACATACCATAGTTCTATACATTTCATAATTTTATACAACATACCATAGTTTTATACAACATACCATAGTTTTATACAACATACCATAGTTTTATACAACATATCATAGTTTTATACAACATACCATAGTTTTATGCAACATACCATAGTTTTATACAACATATCATAGTTTTATACAACATACCATAGTTTTATACAACATACCATAGTTTTATACAACATACCATTGTTTTATTAAACATATCATAGTTTTATACAACATACTATAGTTTTATACAACATACCATAGTTTTATACAACATACCATAGTTTTATACAACATACTATAGTTTTATACAACATACCATAGTTTTATACAACATATCATAGTTTTATACAACATACGATAGTTTTATACAACATATCGTAGTTTTATACAGCATATCATAGTTTTATACAACATACCATAGTTTTATACAACATACCATAGTTTTATACAACATACTATAGTTTTATACAACATACTATAGTTTTATACAACATATCATAGTTTTATACAACATATCATCTGAAATTAAAAAGACCGTTCGACGAATGGAAAAATATCCAGAAACATTGAAAAAAGAATAACTCTGTCGTGTTCAATCAGACGTGCTTGCATAATGAACTACTGCCAAACTATACTAATATATATATATATATATATATATATATATATATATATATATATATACATATATATATACATACATATATATATACATACATATATATACATACATATATATATATACATACATATATATATATATATATACATACATATATATATACATACATATATATATATATACATACATATATATACATACATATATATATACATACATATATATATACATACATATATATACATACATATATATATACATACATATATATATACATACATATATATATATATACATATATATATACATACATATATATATATATATATATACATATCCATATATACATATATATACATATATATACATATATATATGCATATATATACATATATATATATATATATATATATGTATATATATACACACACACGAATCTTGGTTTCTTTTAGGCTGTTCATATTTTTTTACTTTTTCAATTTATGTCAAATAGCAAAATTTATGACTGCCTATACACAACATTTTGCTAAAAATATTTCCTCGGAAGAGATGAGCGATTTAGTGAATTATTAGATTCAGGTAAAATTTTTAAATTTTGTATTTCTTGTCAAATAATAAATTTATCTAAATTTTTTTAATTTATTAAATTTAATTCCAAATTGTCATTTTTACTATTGCTCTATATCGAATATTGAGCTTTTTATCTGATTGGGATTGTCTTATAAATTATTTATACTAAATAGAATTATTTACACAAATTAGAGGATGCTGTTCAAGTTTTGTGATAAAAAATGTGCTGCAGTTAACTTTAATTTTCTAAGAATTAAGAAATAGTAAATGAAATTCATTGCTATATGATACTTCAAGTATATATTAAGTTGAGTTTACGATATATTGCAAGTAAGAACTGTTAAATATTATTACCAGGAACAAAAACATTGAAAATAAATTAAATCTACTCTTACTTGTTAGGTATTTATTACCTAAGTTACCATCTATAGAAATCATACATTTATGTAAAATATAGTTTTTTTTATTTATTCATTGAATGAGTTTCATTGCAGTTTCTATTTTCATCGATTGAGCTCTCGGGCGCTGCCATTGTATTCCGTAAGCGATCACGAAAATCTACAATTTCTTGGTTCTGTAGCTTCTTTATGATAATATCTCTTCGGAGTGACATTGCTTGCAAAACATAGTTGTCACTAAAGTAAGAACTTTTTTTCTAGAAATTTTATAACCGTCTCCATAGACTTTTCTGCATCATCCCATGATATTGCTTCATCAGTGTTCTTGGTTATTTGCATTAGGGTTACAAGAATGGAAGCTGTCGCTATTTTCATCACCATTACTGCCTTCAGGATATCGATCAGTAGTTTCTCCATCTTGTTGCACCCACATTTCAATATCATTTGCATTAAGTGATTTAAGAACAGCGTGGTTGGTCGGTAACCGTTTGGTTTCAAGAATTTTTTCTAGACCAGATATATTCTCTAATTTTAGAGTTGCATGACATTGTGATGGGTTGTGTTACACTATTTTAAATATAGCAATCTGAAAAAAAATACAGTTAGTGTAAATTAATTATCACTAGCTAATATACATTAATTACATAGTACAAATATTAACATGTCTGCGCAATAAACCATGTAAACAGTTTTTCTGTAACAATTTGTATATATATATATTTGTATATATATATGTTTGTATATATATATTGTATATATATATATATTTGTATATATATATATTTATATATATAAATATATATGTATTTGTATATATATATTTATATATATATAAAGATGTGTATATATACATATATATATTTGTATATATATATATATACTAATATATATATACATACATATATGCATATATGTATATATAAAAATGTATGTATATATATATATATATATATGTATATACATAAACTTTAAGTATTTGCACCTAGTTTACGTAGAAATTTATACCTTCGTATATTAATTTATGTGAGTAAATGAAGTAGTTATATATATATATATATATATATATATATATATATATATATATATATATATATAGGTAGATGGAAAAATAAAAGAAAGAAAAAACAAGATTATTTTATATTATCATTAACGTTTTATATTTATTTCTGCGGTGATTGATTTGAAGAAATAAACTACAAATAAACATTTGGATTTTAAATAAATTTGTAATGTGGAAAATATGTTTTCCTCTTTTCATGAACATAACACAGCTGTTAGAATTCAAAATATATAATGCGTTTACGACATGGAATGAATAGTTTATTTTTTTTAACGACACACAGCCACTAGAATTCCAAAGATCTGGTGCGATTTTAAAGCGAAAACAATCATTTTTGTTTATTATTTTCCAACCAAACCAAAGTCGACTGATGACGTAACGAAATTTCTAGTTGCAAATAGAAGAGATACATTGTATTCGAAGACAATTATTTGTTTAGATTTTTTGGGTTATATATATATACTAGCAGGGCTACCCGGCGTTGCTCGGGACCGTATAAACAATGAAAAAACAAAAGCAGATATTGAATATATGTTTTATTCTTAGGGGAGAGGAATCTTTCATCTCTATGTATTATTTGTTTTATCTACCCTAGGACTGGTATTGTTCATGTTTTATCCCTAGCGTAGGTAATTTACAGCATGTATATGAAATTGTTTTACCTTAGGGAGAAGAGAACAGGTAATATACAACATAATGTGTCTATATTACATCCCTGGCAACGCCTAGAAACCAGCTAGAACATGTATTTCAGTCAATCTTTATTACATCCTGGGCTATGCCGGGAAACCAGCTAATCTCTATTTAGTGACTTGACCACCAAAATACCTCCCTAAGTGTGTCCTTTCTTTTGAACTTATTAGATATAGGTATCTAGAAATTTGTGTGAAATTTTGTTGAATGCATTGTTCACTATGATTTTCTTATTGTTCTACACAATATCAACTGTAGCGAAATAACACAGTAAACTTAGTGTAGTGTTAGAATAAAGAGCAAAGGAAAAAATTAGAATCATATTCTGTAATTGCAAATCTAAATATGCTAGCGTGTACCAGTATTTGCCAGGTTGTGGAAATTTGGAATTTATAACATATGTAGTGGCCTTTTCCTAGATACCTATTTTTATAATTGTTTCAGTACATTGCTACAAAATGTGACATTTGTTGGCGTTTGTAAAAAAAATCATGAATGTGCTTATATTCCAAAAAAGAAAATATCAGTGCACAGTATTGAAAGTGTTTGAGATTCAAAAGTCTGTAACATTTCTACTAACTTCATAAGATGTCATGTGAGAAACTTAATTGAATATCAAGACATTATCTGAAGCGTTTTTATTTTGGTGTATCAGATGTTTTTACAGTGAACCTTAACTTTTAATAAACAGATTGGTATGCAATGACATAGGCTAGGAATCTTAGACAAAATATATATAAATTGGAAAAATGTGTGAACAAATGAAAAAAAAATGATCCGCTGTACTTGATGACATCAAGCACAGTAATATTTTAGTGAAGAAAATATGAAATTGATGTTCAGTGATTAGTTTGGATGAATGAGAAAATGTAATTGTTTGATGCATAAAAAATAACTCATTTGCTGTATTTGATATTAAGCAGCAAAAAAATAGTGATTTGAATATTTAGGAAAACATCAAATCAGATTATGTAAAAAAAAAAGATGAAATTAGAAAATATATATTTTCTGTTTATGAGTTTTGCCAATCAAAATTTTGTGGCAGAAATTGGGTGATTACCATGCAATTTTATTTTATTATTTATTATTATTAGTGACTTGTTATCATCAAAATCCGCCCCAAAGAGTGTCCTTTCTTTTATTAGGTATCAGAATAGGTATCCAGATTTCTACTTCTATACAAATATGATATTGTAGTACAGTAAATGTCAAATTGTTTTTCAAGTATTAGTTTGTAACGTTTGTACTGACTTCATCAGATGTCATGTAAGAAACTGAATTCTATGTAAGAAGACTTTATCTGAAGTGTTTTTATTTTGGTATATCATGTGTGATTACACTGTAGTAATTGCGCTGAAAGCATGTTAATTACAAATGACAAAAGTTAAATCAATTTCTGATTCAGCTACACAATATAAACTAAAGGAAATCAAATTTGCAAAATAAAAGCAATATGTAGTTATGGGTTAGTTTGGAGTTAGAATAAAAAGCCAACAAAACAGTTAGTTTGTATTGTGTAGATTGGTCATTTCTGATAGTATTGAGAGTCGTCAATGAAAATCTTAATTTCTGACAAAATACTGAATGTTTCTTGGATACCTATTCGTAAAAAGTACCTTTTTTGGAAAAAAAAAAAAAAAAAACACTCCCCGGATCACCTTCACCACCTTAAAAAAAAAAAAACTTTATTCTTCAAAAAAATGTGCACATTGTTAGTGTAAAAAACAGATTCGCACCACTTGATGAAATCAAGCATAGTAATATTTTAGTAAAGAAAATATGAAATTGATTTTCAATAATTAGTTTGAATGAATATCAGAAAATGTAATTGTTTGATGCATAAGAAAGAACTCATCTGCTGAATTTGATATTAAGCAGCAAAATATTTCAAAACATAAAAATGTGAAACATAACATGAATACTCTCCGTTGTCACTTGAAAACATTGACCTTGGTAGGAAGTTTATTAGATACTGAAATTGTGGTCTTGGTATGGTGTGCTTAATATTATTGTATGCAAAATTTAAAAACACAAAAGAGGGTACAATCAATATTGAAAAAGTAACATCTGTCACAGAAAATAGTAATTTATAAATGTCAAAAGAAATATTACTCTGTACTTAAAATGTTAAACTTACTGTTAACAATAATTTAAAATGGTGATCAGGATGAGTCCAACAACTTAGTCCTTGAGCTTTCTTATTGGTCATAGTAAAAAGAAATTGTAGTCTTTCAAGTTTGTTGGTCGCATTGGGATTCTTGGAATGTATCAACAGATTCCTGCATATGAATCTTTGTTAATTCCACACAATACAAAATATATATACAAAACAAAGTAAAGCATAGTATAGGGTTAGTTGTGTCCTCTAATTATCAACCAAGTATATGTATTGATAAAAAGATAAAAGCAATGGAAATGTTTATTACAATGTATCAATATTAAATTTTTATCATGAACAACAAATCGAAATAATGATAGATATTTTGTGCTTATACGAAACTGGAATCAAGGATTGTCACCTGTGATTTTATATATGTCAATAGTGCATGCCACTACAAATGATATTAGCCAAATTAAGTTTTGTTTATTTCACCCATTATAAAATATATACACAAAATGCAGTAAACAAAGTTTAGGTTTAGTTAATGATAAGTTTAGGTTCGAGAAATAAGCAAAGAAAAGAAAAAAAGATACATTTGTTTATAGTGTGTAAATTGTAAGTTTGTAAATATTTAAAACTATCCACACTGGTATGTGGAAATTCTAGATACCTATTGTTATAAAGTTCCAATTCATGTTTGATATATCACTCTACATGTTCCCTGTTGCACCCCAAAGATGTAAATGATTATCGAGAAAGTGAAATGAAACAGTATTTGAAATAAAATAGAAACAAATGCTGATGTTTACTATATAAAACACTGTGTTCAATGGAATTGAGCCTTATACAATATTGGTGGAATAAAAAAATCCATTTTTTTAATTCAATTTAAGAAATGAGCAAAAATTTGATATTTAACATATTTGGCATGAAGAAAAAGAAATATAAGATAAAAGGTGATAAAGCAGTAAGAATCATATGCTGAATTCAATTAAAAACAAATATGATTGTCAAAGAAATATCATGAAAATTTTGTAAGTGAAAAAAATTATTTTTTGATATATTTGGTTTCGAAGTATTAAGAAACATGTACAACTTCATTTTAAAGACAAAACGAAAACTGTACTAATGATAATGACAATGGTGAAAGGAAATTGGAAAAAAATGTATCAGAGGTAAAATGTTGGTCACATATACGTTTGTGTGGTATGCATGAAACACGTGTAGAAAATTATATTTTCTGATGCTGAAAGTAAGAAGAGAAACATTGTTAAAAAATGATCTAAAAGGCAATAGTAAAATCCTCATTTTTAGTGTGGGATATGTTGTTTGTTTCAATTGAGAAAGGAAACTTTAATTTATACAATTCGATGTTATAGATCACAAGTTTTATTACAATAAACATTGTGTTCTTTAATTATCAACCAAGTATATTTATTGATAAAAAGAGAATGTAATGGACATGTTTATTATAATTTATCAATATTAAATTGTTATCATGAAAAACCAATGGAAAGCGTGAATGTTATTTGGTGTTTTTAAAAAACAGCTACCAATGATTGTAACCAGTGATATTTGTGTATGCTAACAGTGCAAATGTGGTGGTGAAATGAATTTTTGTTTATTCTTCACAATATAAAATATATACACAAAACTAAAACATAATTTACGGTTAGTTAATGATAAGTTTAGGTTAGAGAATTAAGCAAAATTATAGATACCTATTGTTATAAAGCACCAATTCATGTTTGGTATATCAATCTACATGTTCCTTGTAGCACCCCAGAGAGGTAAATGAGTGTCAACAAAATGAAATAAAACATAGTATTTGAAATAAAATGAAAAAGTGCTTGAAAAGTGAAATATGCTGATGTTTACTATCTAAAACATTGCGTTCAATGCAATTGAAACTTATACTATATTGGTGGACTAAGAATTAAAGAAATAAAATTTAAGAAATTAGCAAAAAATTGATATATAAAATATTTGGCATGAAGAAAAACAAATATAAGACAAAAGGGGAAAAAGCAGTAACAATCATGTGCTGAAGTTCATTGAAAATAAATCGTTTGTCAAAGAAATATAATGAAAATTCTCAGAGTGAAAAAAAAATGGGATTTTTACAAATCTGGTTTCCAAGTAATAGGAAACATGTACAGCTTCATTTTAACGACAAAATGTAAACTGTAGTAATGGTAATGAGAATGTTGAAGGAAATTGGCAAAAAATTGTTAGTCAAATGTTGATCAAATATTATAAGTTTGTGTGATATGCATGAAACGTTTAGAATATGATCTGCTCTCATGCTGAAAGCAAGTAGAGAAACATTGTGAAAAAATGATGTAAAGCTAAGCTAAGCAAACGACCAGTGAATGGAAATGTTTATTATAATGTATCAAGATGAACATATTATCATGAAAAAGCAAATCGAAATAGTGATAGTTATTTGGTGCTTATACGAAACAGGTATCAAGTATTGTCACCAGTGATTTTATTGATGTTAACAGTGCATGTCACTAAAAAATAATGATGGTAGCGAAATTAAGTTTTGTTAATTCTACCCAATATAAAATATATACGCAAAACAAAGTAAACAAAGTTACGGGTTAGTTAATGATAAGTTTAGGTTCGAGAAATAAGCAAAGGAAAAGAAAAAAAAAGGTACATGTGTTTATATTGTGTAAAATGTTAGTCTGTAAATATTTCAAACTATCAACACTGGTATGTGTAAATCCTAGATACCTATTGTCATAAAGTACCACTTCTTGTTTGATATATCACTCTACATGTTCCCTGCAGCATCCCAGAGAGTTAAATGAGTGTCCACAAAATGAAATAAAACATAGTACTGGAAATAAAATAAAATAAGAATATGTCTGAAAAGAAATAAATGCTGTTTACTATATAAAAAGTTGTTTTCAAGTGTCAAATGGAATTGAATCTTATACAATGTTGGTGGATTATGAAATTGCATGAATGAAATAACATTGGAGAAATAAGAAAAAAGTTTATATATACAATATTTACAAATGTAAGATAAAAGGTGAAGAAGGGCCAAATCCGAGATCTATAAATCGTAAATTTTCAAAGTGAAAACAGTTATTTTTTTTTTTTTTTTAGATCTGCTTTCCAAGTAATAGTAACCATGTACAGCTTCATTTTAAATGAAAACTGTACTAATGATAATGTTCATGGTGAAAGGAAATTGGAAAAAAATTAAAAATGTCAGAGGTAAAATGTTTGTGTGGTATGCATGAAACACGTGTAGAAAATGATCTCATGCTGAAAGTAAGAGAAACATAGCTAAAAAATTATGTAAACGCAATAGTAAAATCCTCATTTTTAGGAACATAGTGTGGGGTATGTTGTTTGTTTCAATTGAGAAAGGAAAGTTTAATTTTTAGAATTGGATGTTATAGATCACAAGTTTTATTACAATAAACATTGTGTTCTCTAATTATCAACCAAGTATATTTATTGATAAAAAAAGAAAAGTAATGGACATGTTTATTATAATTTATCAATATTAAATTGTTATCATGAAAAACCAATGGAAAGCGTGTTGGTTATTTCGTGTTCATAAGAAAAAACATCATGGGTTGTCACCAGTGATTTTATGTATGCTAACATTTCGTTGCAAATGTGGTAGCTAAATGTCTTTTTGGTTATTCTACACAAAATAAAATATATACACAAAACAAAGTAAAAGAAATGTCAGGGTTAGTTAATGATAAGCTTAGTACCAAGAAATAAGCACAGAATAAGGAAAAGAAAGATACATTTGTTGATATTGTGTCGATTGGTGAATTTGTTGGTTCATTTTGTTTTATGACATATCAACACTATATCAGGTTATTTCATGCCCAATCTAGTGACATTTTTTTTTCCTAGAATATATTTGTTTATTTAATGTTGGTTTCTATTTAACTCATAATTGGGACCCTAACAGGTACTACTACTCCAGATCAGAGTGGACCTGGTAGCAATAGCAATTAAATGGTGGCTTCACACTTCACAAAGCCCCATGTTTGGATACAGTTTATGGTCATATCTAGGACCTGGTGAATTTGTAAATAATTGAAACGATCAACACTGGCGAGTTAGAATTCTGCATACCTATTGTTATAAAGTACCAATTTATGTTTTACATATCACTCCACAACGTTGCTGCAGAATCCAGACAGTTGAAAGAGTCTCAAGAAACTGAAAAGCTATTTAGTACTCTTAAATAAAATAACATGCATAAAGAAATCCTAATATAAGACAATAGATGAAAAAGCAATAAAAATTTTGTGTGGAATCAAGTGAAAACAGTTTCTTTGTCAAAGAAATTGCATGAAGATTCTCAGAGACTTTTCCTTCCTCGTTCCCTTCCCTTTTGGTGGAAGGAAACTTTCACAGTGGCTCAGAAGGTGGGCTGAGCACACTTCCTACAAAGGTGGGATGGGTAAATTTCTTTTTCATTTGGTTGCCTGGAGGACAGGCTTAGGCCCCCCCTCCAAAAAAAGGTTGGAGCCAGGGAACTTCTCCTCCCAGAAGGGGGAGGGGGGCCCGGGAAGGCTTCTCTTCCCATATTTTTTGTTTTGTGTAAGGTTGATCTCTTTCCAAAGGGAGTAAGAGGATATCCCTCTCTTAGGAGGAGAGCGAAGGCTCCCTGGGCCTCCCATCCTCCTTCTGAGAGAAGTTCCCCGGCTTCCACATTCATTGCTCAGCCCGCCGTCCAGGCAATCAGAGTCTGATTGTCTGCCGTATATAAAAAGGCGATTTTAGCTTGTCAGGCGGTATGCTCTGCGTAGACCATTTTTCTTCCACCTGTTGACCTTCCCTCCCTGTCATACAATACGCTTAAACAGGATATTTTAATTTATGCAGATTCAATATAGACTTTTAGTTTCCCAGGGTGTATACCCTCCGTTGACCATTTATGTTTAAGAGTTTTCCTTGCCCCTTCTCTGCCCCAGAATGGGAAGGGAGCTCTTTCCCACTGTATGGGGGGGCGGCTTTCTTTTATGGTTATGTGGGGAGCCTTACCTTTACCCCCCTTAAGGTGGTAGGTCTTTTTTGTAAAATTGTTAGTCAAATGTTGATCAAATATTATAAGTTTTTGTGATATGCATGAAACATGTGCAGAATATGATCTGCTCTCATGCTGAAAGCAAGTAGAGAAACATTGTGAAAAAATGATGTAAACCTAAGCTAAGCAAACGACCAGTCAATGGAAATGTTTATTATAATGTATCAACAATAACACATTATCATAGTTATTTGGTGCTTATACGAAACAGGTATCAGGGATTGTCACCATTGATTTTATTTATGTTAACAGTGCATGTCACTACAAATAATGATGGTAGCGAAATTAAGTTTTGTTACAAATAATGATGGTAGCGAAATTAAGTTTTGTTTATTCTACCTAATAATATATACACAAAACAAAGTAAACATCTGCTGAATTTGATATTAAGCAGCAAAATATTTCAAAACATAAAAATGTGAAACATAACATGAATACTCTCCATTGTCACTTGAAAACATTGGTCTTGGTAGGCAGTTTATTAGATGCTGAAATAGTGGTCTTGGTATGGTGTGCTTAATATTATTGTATGCAAAATTTAAAAACACAAAAGAGGGTACAATCAATATTGAAAAAGTAACATCTGTCACAGAAAATAGTAATTTATAAATATCAAAAGGAATATTATTCTGTACTTAAAATGTTAAACTTACTGTTAACAATAATTTAAAATGGTGATCAGGATGAGTCCAACAACTTAGTCCTTGAGCTTTCTTATTGGTCATAGTAAAAAGAAATTGTAGTCTTTCAAGTTTGTTGGTCGCATTGGGATTCTTGGAATGTATCAACAGATTCCTGCATATGAATCTTTGTTAATTTCACACAATACAAAATATATATACAAAACAAAGTAAAGCATAGTATAGGGTTAGTTGTGTCCTCTAATTATCAACCAACTATTGCTAAAAAGAGAAAAGCACTGGAAATGTTTCTTATAATGTATCAATATTGAATTGTTCTCATGAAACACAAATCGAAATAGTGATAGTTATTTGGCGCTTATAAGAAACAGGTATCAGGGATTTTGGTGTATCAGATGTTTTTACAGTGAACTTAACTTTCCAGAAACAAATTGGTATGCAATGACATAGGCTAAGAATCTTAGACAAAATATATTCAAATGAAAAAAAATGTTGAACACTTATAACTTTGTATGGACTCTCAAAAACATTTGTAAAAAATGTGTAAACAAATGTAAAAAAAAATGATCCGCTCTACTTGATGACATCAAGCACAGTAATATTTTAGTGAAGAAAATATGAAATTGATGTTCAGTGATTAGTTTGGATGAATGAGAAAATGTAATTGTTTGATGCATAAAAATAACTCATTTGCTGTATTTAATATTAAGCAGCAAAATATAGTGATTTGAATATTTAGGAAAACATCAAACCAGATTATGTAAAAAAAAAAAGATGAAATTAGAAAATATATATTTTATGCATATGAGTTTTGCCAATTAAAATTTTGTGGCAGAAATTGGGTGATTACCAAGTAATTTTATTTTGGTAAAATTCTTAAATTATTTCAATGTTTATTATAATTTCTTATTAGTGACTTGTTATCATCAAAATCCGCCCCAAAGAGTGTCCTTTCTTTTATTAGGTATCAGAATAGGTATCCAGATTTCTACTTCTATACAAATGTGATATTGTAGTACAGTAAATGTCAAATTGTTTTTCAAGTATTAGTTTGTAACGTTTGTACTGACTTCATCAGATGTCATGTAAGGAACTGAATTCTATTTAAGACTTTATCTGAAGTGTTTTTATTTTGGTAGATCATGTGTGATTACACTGTAGTAATTGCGCTGATAGCATGTTAACTACAAATGACAAAAGATAAATCAATTTCTGATTCAGCTACACAATATAAACTAAAGGAAATCAAATTTGCAAAATAAAAGAAAAATGTAGTTATGGGTTAGTTTGGAGTTAGAATAAAAAGCCAACAAAACAGTTAGTTTATATTGTGTAGACTGTTTAATTAACTTTGTTCATTTCTGATAGTATTGAGAGTGGTCAATGAAAACCTTAATTTCTGACAAAATACTGTAATTTTCTTGGATACCCATTCGTAAAAAGTACCTTTTTTGTGAAAAAAAAAACCACTCCCCAGATCACCTTCACCACCTAAAACACAAAAACAAAAATATCTTTATTCTTCAAATATTGTGGTTGACTGGAGGGCGTGCTGAGCACTCCCAAAAAGGTAGGAGCCGGGGAACTTCTCCTCCCAGAAAGGGGGCCCGGGAAGGCTTCCCTGTCCCCATATTTTTTTTTTATTGTGTAAGGTTGATCTCTTTCCGAATGGAGTAAGCGGAACCGACAGGGGGGGGGTCAATCAACCATACAAAAGAATATCTATCTCTTAGTTGAAAGAGGGAAGGTCTCCCTGTCCTCCCATACCCCTTCTGAGAGAAGTTTCCCCAGCTCTCAGCTTTGGGGGGGGGTAGGAGGGCTTAGCCCGCCCTCAAGGCAAATAGTCTGACTGTCTGCCTTATATAAAAAGGCGATTTTAGCTGGTCAGGTGGTATGACCTGCATTGACTATTTTTCCTCCACCTGTTGACCTTCCTTAATATTTATTTTTAATAATAAACACATTTTATTTTAATATTAATATTTATTTGTAATAATAAACACATTATATTATTTTAAATATTAATATTTATTTTTAATAATAAACACATATTATTTTAAATATTAATATTTATTTATAATAATAAACACATTTTATTCTACTTTAAATATTAATATTTATTTTTAATAATAAAAACAATTTTATTTGAATATTAATATGTATTTTTAATAATAAACACATTTTTATTTTAATATTAATATTTATTTTTAATAATGAACACATTTTATTATTTTAAATATTATTATTTATTTTTAATAATAAACACATTTTATGTTATTTTTAATATTAATACTTATTGTTAATAATAAACACCTTTTATTATTGTAAATGTTAATATTTATTTTTAATAATAAACACTTATTTTATTTTAAATATTAATATTAATTTTTAATAATAAACACATGTTATTTTATTTTAAATATTAATATTTACTTTTAATAATAAACACATGTTATTATTTTAAATATTAATATTTATTGTTAATAATAAGCACATTTTATAATTGTAAATAGTAATATTTATATTCATTAATAAACACATTTTATTTTATATTAAATATTAATATTTATTGTTATTAATGAACACATATTTTAAATATTAATAATTATTTTTAATACTAACTCATTTTATTATTGTAAATGTTAATATTTATTTTTAATAATTATTGTTATTTAATAATAATATCTTCTTTTTTTTACTGTTTATGTCTAACTTTTATCGACTTTTTCTTTTTTAATAGCATATTCTTTAAATGAATAGAAAAATAATTTCCCAACTTTTAGACCCCGGTTATTTGGCTGATAGTCGATAAAAGTGATTAAAAGAGAGATAATATTAATAAATGTGCAGTAATGTATTTTATTTAAATATTCATGAACATTAACGTTGTCATATAAAAAGAAAATGCTAATAAGAAGTGTTTTTAATCAATGTAACATATTTATTCAACTCTGTCATATATTTGTTTGATGACAACTTTTTCGAATCTGTGTACAGTAAAAACGATATACTTACATAGGATTTTGAAAGCATTTAAACTGTCGAAGAGTTTTATTATAAATAAAAGAGTTTAGCTTGTTGAACTTAATGGACTTTTTGTTGTATTTATTAACTGTTTTATTCTTTTTATCAAACAAAAATAGAATTTTTATATTGACATATTATGGACTGTTTTTCGAACATCGAAATTTTAAAATTAGTTTTATTTAAAAAAAAAAAAGAAAAAGACTCGCCATTAGTGGACGGTCAAAAGACAAATATATAACAAATAAATGTTAGCAAAGGCAAGATAAGTTACTTTTCTATCCAACTGGATATATTTTTTGTGTTTTTATTCAATGTAACATATTTAATCAGCTCGAAAAACATACAGTGTTTACCGATGTATTCGAAAAATGTACATGGGGGGGGGTTCGTGAATTTAAAAAAAAAAGCGATAGTCTAAAATATTATTTTCGATTTATTGGAAAGAACATAAAATTTCACATTGACCCTGAAAATATCGTAAAAATAGAATCAATAGAAAAATTTTGATAGATTTTAAAATTTAAAAAATTGAAAAATATTGAGTTCGGAAAATTCATTACTGTTTAAAAAAAAATATTTGGGTTTGTATTACTGTACACGTAGATTCAAAAAAGTTGTCAAAAGACAAATATATAACAAATAAATGTTAGCAAAGGCAAGATAAGTTACTTTTCTATCCAACTGGATATATTTTTGTGTTTTTATTCAATGTAACATATTTATTCAGCTCGAAAAACATACAGTGTTTAGCGATGTATTCGAAAAATGTACATGGGGGGGGTCGTGAATTTAAAAAAAAAACGATAGTCTAAAATATTATATTCGATTTATTGGAAAGAACATAAAATTTCACATTGACCCTGAAAATATCGTAAAAATAGAATCAATAGAAAAATTTTGATAGATTTCAAAATTTAAAAAATTGTAAAATATTGAGTTCGGAAAATTCATTACTGTTTAAAAAAAAAATATTTGGGTTTGTATTACTGTACACGTAGATTCAAAAAAGTTGTCAAAAGACAAATATATAACAAATAAATGTTATCAAAGGCAAGATAAGTTACTTTTCTATCCAACTGGATATATTTTTTGTGTTTTTATTCAATGTAACATATTTAATCAGCTCGAAAAACATACAGTGTTTAGCGATGTATTCGAAAAATGTACATGGGGGGGGGGTTCGTGAATTTAAAAAAAAAAACGATAGTCTAAAATATTATATTCGATTTATTGGAAAGAACATAAAATTTCACATTGACCCTGAAAATATCGTAAAAATAGAATCAATAGAAAAATTTTGATAGATTTCAAAATTTAAAAAATTGTAAAATATTGAGTTCGGAAAATTCATTACTGTTTAAAAAAAAAATATTTGGGTTTGTATTACTGTACACGTAGATTCAAAAAAGTTGTCAAAAGACAAATATATAACAAATAAATGTTAGCAAAGGCAACTGGATATATTTTTTGTGTTTTTATTCAATGTAACATATTTATTCAGCTCGAAAAACATACAGTGTTTAGCGATGTATTCGAAAAATGTACATGGGGGGGGGGGTCGTGAATTTAAAAAAAAAACCATAGTCTAAAATATTATATTCGATTTATTGGAAAGAACATAAAATTTCACATTGACCCTGAAAATATCGTAAA
>NC_136521.1:17487003-17494503 GCF_053919585.1 Euprymna scolopes | reverse complement strand
TGCTAAACGTGATATGTTGAACTTAGTATTCCTAGGAATTTAAGCTGCATTTTTAAATTTCATTTTATGTTTTTTTCTTAATAAAATATTCAAAGCTTCACCAAAATTTAACTGAACGCTACTGACTAAACCAATGGAAAAAATAAAAAAAAATTCGTGTAAAACGTTGAATCACTGGTTCAAATCCTTTCCACTTTTGACTCAGTCGCTGAGAATGTCATAGCCAGAATCCTTCTCACCCGCCTCGACCCCCAATCCAAAACACGTCAGTATTGTAAGTTTCTCAGGGGACTGTCTATGTTGACAGCCCAGGGGTCAACACAAAGCATTACACAATCATCTATTTCCCATCAACACTATTTACCCTCCTCCTTCTCACCCACTACCAGCACCGATCCCTTGCCGACGCAAACAGACCCAGAGAGTCGCAGCACAGAGCAGACAGTAAAAATGTCGGAAGAACTTAATATACCCCAACGAAGGTAAGTTAGTTTTTGGTCTGTTAAATTCACGTTGTCGATTGGTCTGTCATCCTTTTGTCTGAATATCTGTCATCTAAACTAGTATTTATGTTAATAAAGAACTGAATAGATAGATAGAGAGATAGATAGATAGATAGATTGGATATGTATGTGTGTATTCAATGATAAAGAGAACTTGGCCTTTTGACCAAGATCAAAGTGTAGTATCTGTTCCGGCAGATGCTGCAAGCTATGACTAGCTATGACTAGCAAAGACCAGATGTGGGGGAAACCCCACATGCCTGACCTTTAACCAGCTCCCATTTCCCACCTCTCGGGAGTTGGTCCCCTTTTTCCCTTCCCCCTCCCTTCACTCCTCACATTAAAAATCGGCCTTGTGCCTAATTTGCTCGGTGGGGGAGCAAATAAATACCATCTGTTCTTCAGATGCTACACTTCCATTTCTTGTTCTCTTTCGGTCAAGGAGCAGTCCTTCACGACTGAGACAATTTTTTTATTTTTATACCTTTTCTCCACGTTAAAAAAACGACCCTGGTTTCTAACTTTGTTCCGTGGGGAGGCATTGTAAATAGGTACTATTATATAAAAGGAACTCTGTGTGCCTGTGTGTGAATTAGTTCTCTGTGAACTCGGAAACGGCTGGGCCGATTTTTTTTTTTTAATTTCACATGAAGGTACTTTATCTATCTGTCAGTGTTCCTAGATAAGTTTTCTATTGGAATGTCTTCAAGAAGTATCGATAATCGATCATCGAAAAAATCTGATGAAAGAAAAAACAGGCGATTTTGACCAAAGTTAACACCTTACATAGCCTAACACCACAAGTGCATTTGAGAAGTTTATTACCACACAAGCCAAAAGGCCCGGTATATAAAATAAACCGTAGATTCTTTGATATGACAGGGGCGCGTTCAATACGCAAGTTTCTGTTTTAAGCAAAATTGGAGCATGATACTTGACTTTTTCATTTTAAACTTAAATTCAAGCGATTATCACCGCACAAGCAGTAAGGCTAGATATATAAAATCAATAGTAGCTTCTTTGATATGACAAGGGAGCGTTCTAAATGAATGTTTCTGTTTAAAGCACAATTGAAGCAATGTTTTTTTTGCAATAGTTGTTGAGGCGTGTTCTTGCTGTAAATGTTTTTTATGTGGTAGAATCAGAAATTAAAGCTCAGTCGAGCACGTTTACTGATTAAAGGAGCAATTCTTGCGATTCTACTTCATTTTAACAAATGCGCTCTGTTACGTTTATCGATGTAGGTATAAGGTATTTCTTTTCGAATAAAGGCTTGGATGCAAAACGTACCTTTCGATGTCGTTGGCAATCACAAATACTGGGTTAAACAGAGAAGAGAGGAGAAAATAATGAAATACCAAAATCTTATGTACGGCATAAAAAGAAATTGGAATCTAAGGAAGATCTCTATCGTTCCAGTTGTTATGGGAACAACTGGACTCATGAAAAAGAATGTCAAAAACTACCTGACAAATATAACCGGTGAACCAAGTGCAAGAAAGACTTATACTTAAAGGGACGGTCAGAATCTTATTCATGTCTGGTTTAACGGGTGGATGTTTGGCATCCGGTAGGATGCTCCACCCCCAGCTTGAACAAACTGATGAGAAAATAAAAAAAATGTCAGTTAAAAAATATACGATAATTTATGACTAATTTTCTATTTGTTGTTGTGTGCGACAGGGAACGTGAATAGTGTTTTCTTTTAATAATGCAACCATCTGAAAGAGCATTTTTGTTTATTTTTTTATTATTTTACTAACTATTTATTAGGTCCCAAAGGCCATTCAAGGATAACGGTTATTTGCCACGTTTAAGATTTAAGAGAATTTTCGTTTATGTGTCACGCTTTAAAACTGAAATAGAATTTTCAGTTTTTTTTTGATGCAATAATATTTTCGTTTTTTTTTTGATGCAATAATATTTTCTGTCACGTTCAAATCAAATTTATAAAACTTATTATGTCTGTCTGTCTGTTTGTCTCCATTTATTTTTTCTTCCGAGACGGAAGGTCGCTGAGCGGCGCGAGGAGGGTTAAATAATTGCATTTTGTATGGGTGTTTAACCGGTTAAAATAGTTGCTAAAAGGTCTTTAACCGGTTAAAATAGTTGCTAAAAGGTCGAAATTGAAACAAACAGAACTTGGCAAGCATGCTGCGTAAACATTTTAGAATTTTCTTTTTTTGCGCCTGCGTACATTGATGTTACATGTAGAAGTATATTTAGTTAATTTACAATGATTTCAGATTGTTTCCACTGATGGTCATGTGATTAGAATGAACGTCTCTTCGCACTAACATTCTGGTTTCGATTCCCAGCAGTTCCTTTTTATTATATTTTTTAATTACACCCTTACATTCCTGGATTTTGAATATTAGTATGTAATAATTTTAAAAGAAAACAATGTATTCATGTATTAATTTAGAAAAAACGCTGAGCAATCTCCTAGAAATGACTAATGATAAACTCCATGTAACACTAAATAATTTACGTGATTAAAATAGCAATTAAATCGATAGTTTTCAATTGGTATCATAAAAAAACTGTTGGTCCAAATTAAGAGTTCAATATTGTTAGTATGTAATAATTATATGTCGCATTAAAATTTAATGTTAGTATGTAATAATTATTTTTCCATAATAACTATATTAACAAAACCGGTTTTGTTTATTAAATTTTATGAAATAATTTTACATTTTGTAATATTGTATATATAGTAATACGCCGCACAAAAACCTTTATTAGATATTCTTAATTTGTATATATTTTATAATCAATGTTTGGTAAATTAATATTCTGTAATAAACAATTGTAATTTGCATTGTCATATTTTTATTGCGAGCATCAATGATAAGCTCCCAAACTCCAGATTTCAAAATGGTGCACCAACATAATGAAACAAGAGCTAATATAATATTCTCCATCGCGAAACTGGCAAAATATGATTGGTTGCTTTTTGTTTTACGGCAATCAACCCTTTTCAGGTTATTTAATGCGAATCCAGTGATTTTGAAGAACATTTTTTTAATAGAATATATTTGTTATTTATTTATTTATTATTTATTTTTTTTTCAAGTCGGTTTCTATTTAACCCATAATTGGGACCCTAACAGGCACTACCACTCAGAGTGGACCTGGGAGCAACGGCAATTAAGGGGTGGCTTCACACTCCCCAAAGCCCGCAAGCTGGGGCCTTACCATCGGATATAGTTTAAGGTCATATTCAGAACCGCAAAATATTTTGGACAAGACTTTCTTACAGCTAAGTCAGAATCAGGAAACAAGTCTGCTACAGAAATAGTCCAAAATAGTCGCCAAAAGTACACGAAAAACTTCATCGGAAAAACAAAAACTGGAAGAATGAGCCAATCAACAGTGTGCAAAGTATTTTTTGAATGAATTCACCCTGGACTATATAGATAAGGAAGGTTCTATAGATTGTCTAAAAAGAGGATCGCTCCACTGTGATCAGGAGAGAATTGGGAGAGAATTATAATGGCAGCCTAAGATCAAGAATTGATGATCAATGCTTTTAAGAAAATGAGTGATCGCAACAATGACAACAGGTGCAGGCCATACCACACAGAAGTAGAGAGTGTGAGCCACCTGACAGGGTTCAGCTGTGGGACGGCTACTATATGATGCGATACAACACAGTGTATAAAAATTTTCATTAAACGCTGTGTAAAAAGTTGAATATCGAATACAGTAGCAAGTCCTCGGAACATATACCGGGAAAAAACAGTTGGCATTAAGTCATGCACATCTACTATGCCCAGGCAATCCCTACAGCTATGTACCTAGAAAACGGAACTATAAAACCTTAGATGGTGATATGGGCCAAGAAGGAGAAAGAAGCAACCTTAATAGAAGTCAGTGTCTCAAATGATGTTGGTTTAAACAGAACTGAGAGGGAAAAGATAACGAAATACCAATGTCTTATGTATGACATGAAAAAGAAACTGGAATCTTAGGAAGATCTTTATCATTCCAGTAATTATCGGAGAAACTGAACTCATAAAAAAATTCAAAAACTACTTGGCAAATATACCCGGTGAACTAAGTGCAAACGACCTCTCAGTTGGAATATATGAGTTAGCGAGTGAATGTTTGGCATCTGGTAGGATGCCCCACTCACAGCTTAAACAAAATGATAAGAAAACAAAAAAGCAACAAAAAAAATTGAATGCCTATTAGAGAGAACTTAAATACCTATACACTGTCCTCGAGTGCCTAAGGATTTGTCAAGATAACTTGTCATGCGGATATTTCCCTCTACAAGTAAACCCTGACTAAAGATTCCAAATTATATTGTATTCGAAGCCCAAATCAACCCTCTAGTTATGGCTACCCTCCTGGTTTATACGAGGATTCTGCATCTTCTCTAAGAGACGTTGCCAATAGTAACAACATGGAACTAGATACTCCATCTGACTAGATGAATTTTTGTCCTGAAATCCAGTAAGACCAAGTGACATCTGTCGGGCTGCAGCATAGTTCTTTTCACTCAGGAGGTTCACCCTCAAAAGCTTTATCTTCTCTGTGAAAAGGAATTAGTTTATCGCTAATCCCCTGAGGCTTCTCTACCGGGGAGTGCCGACTGGGGCTGTTCAGGCATTTTTGTAGGTTATAATGCGTGAAAATGACACTCAGGATGAGAACGGTAGTTCGAAGAATCCAAATAATGCAAATAACCAATCCTCATCTCAAAAATTCAGAAATGTAAAAATTTTGTACACATTTTTATTTCGCGTGGAGAAATGTCAAAAACAAATTCCGAGCGATGCGAGGAAGTTTTGCAGAAAATTTCAGAAATTACCTGCAGGAGTTCCTCTGGCGTCACAAAATTAAAAAAAAATACTTCATGTATTGTGTTTGTTAGTTTATATATATATATATATATATATATATATATATATATATATATATATATATATATATATATATATATATATATGTGTGTGTGTGTGTGTATGTGTGTGTGTGTGTGTGTGTGTTACAATAGAAAAATGCGAGCATGAAAAGCAATATGGTTAAGCTTAAACATGGAAAAGTTAAGAACTAGTTGTTAAAACTGGAAAAGAAAAGGACAAGATAATAAATTTATAACTTAAAATATTGCAGTATAAAGAATTGATTATATAATGTTGTAAATTGAATAAAAAATTCTTAATGCTGCAATATTTTAAGTTATAAATTTATTATATTTTTTACTGGAATATCTTGTCCTTTTCTTTCCCAGTTTTAACAACTAGTTCTTTACTTTTCCATGTTTAAGCTTAACCATATTGCTTTTCATGCTCGCATTTTTTCTATTGTAATCCATAATTTTTCCAGGTTTCCAATAAATTCACTTGTTCTTTTTTTAATTTCAGTCTTATTTTTGTCCCCATAAACATATATGTAATAACAATGTACGACACTCGTCTGCTTTCAATAAAATCTCCCCAATTATCTCCCTTTCATTCTTTAATTCTCTCTGTTTCAACTTTTTCAAATTTTTCGAAATAGTAGCAATAGTTTCCATAGCAATAGTTTCCATAGCAACTATGCCGCTGAAGCGGCATAGTTCCTATGGAAACCAGTCATAAAAAACGTCGCTCACCTCTTTACATATTTTTACGATTTTGAACACCAGAAAAATCATCATAAGTTTTGTTTTACTGAACGAAAATTGAAAAATTGTTTCACAATATAGCTGAGAAGGTGATCTATAAACTGTAATAATTGTTTGAAATTTGGTCGAAAAATGAATGAGCGGTGAAGCTTTAAAGCAGTTCTAAATGACTAAAACTGCCACTTAACCATATATTCAAACACTACCATGTTTGAATGTCGTGAAACTACAACTATGAAGATGATAACAGTCCGCAAATAAATATACAAATTACTCACCTGAAAGGATTCCAACAATAATATAAAAAATAAAAACATTTTAGTCTAATTTTAAAACTAAAGAAGTCAATAAATATTTCATAAATATATTTTTTTATATCTAAAACAAATTCGAAAAATTACACGATAGCAATTTATTATTTTGAGCAATAATCAAGTATTATTTTTCTAAAAAAATATAAAAAAATAAAAATATGTACAAAATTTATACATATTTTCTTTTTCGTTAATTTAATTACTTATTTTTTAACTAAAACAGGATGTCCGGTTTACTAAGCAAGACGATTATATTTGCTTGCGTTTGCTGCGGACTTCGAGTCGCTTGTTCTTATGATTTACTATAAATGTTCATATTGTTGCGGTGTCAACTGACGTCCAGCTACCAGTTCCTACCTAAAGAACCTCGCGAGACGCCCGTTCTTGCTTCTGCCGATTCTTAGGCACCTCCAAAATTCACCACATAATTACGCCCCCCCCATATGTAGCACGATGTAACTTTATTATCAGCTAATATTATCAATATAACCTTTGCACCATTTAAAAGAAAAAGGTCAAAATAAACTAGAAATAATAAAAAATATTATCATACGAAAATAATGAAATTGCGAGACGAAAATCGTATTTACATAATTGACGCTTTAAAATAACGTTCCCATGTAGTAGGCATGAACGTGAAAACATACCCGTGTTTAATAAATCTAACAAAAATCAACTAATGGTCAGATTTTCATGAAATTTTCGATACTTATCCATTTTAGAATGAAATTACATATAAAATGCAGTTTCCGTAAAATATAGTGGGGAAATAGTTTTTAGTGCATGTCCCCCCACCACCACCACCATATTTATTTTTTTGAAATTCGAACAAAATATATTTAAATCGATCGAAATTTCTATTTGTTATGAAACATAAGAGTTCAAATATGTAAAAAATATTTATATTTTAAAAGTTTAGATATACGTATTGAGCAAAAACTTATATTGAAGTTGCAATTAAAAAATTGATATAAATGTAATATTATTATGTTTTTAAATGGCGTTTTTTCTAATCAATATATACTTATATCAATATAAGTTGAATTGACAAGAAAAAGAAACTTCC
>NC_136521.1:17474503-17482003 GCF_053919585.1 Euprymna scolopes | reverse complement strand
CTATATTATATTTCACTTAGTCTGTCCGTTCCAAATTTTCTCAGAAACTACCGAGCCGATCTGACTGAAATTTTGCATAGCCCTTTATTATGATGAGGTGTAGCGAAGTAAGTATTAAGGTATCCCTGCGATGCATAGTTAGATATTAATAGAGATTAATAATTATTAGTTACCACAGCGGCACATATACTCTAGAAGTTTGGCATAAAACACTCGCTCGAAATCCACGGACTATAACTTTATTTTTTATAAGCTAGTATAAAATAATGTCTAGTACACACACACACACACACACACACACACACACACACACACACACACACACACACACACACACACACACACACACACACACACACACACACACACACACGCGCGCACACACACGCAGGCACGCACACACACACGCGCACACACAAACACAAACACGCGCACACACACACGCACACGCACACGCACACACACACACACACATATATATATATGTATATACTTCAGAATAAAGTTAGCCAACAAATCAACTGGTATGGAAACCTTGATTATACCTATTTACTATGCCTCCCCATGGAACAGAGTTAGACACCAGGGTCGTTTTTTAACGTGGAGTATTGGCAATAATATTCTATAAGGATGATATGATATTTAAATGCATAAAAAACGTTTACTTGTGATTTTCCACGTCTCACTGATTTTAGCAAATAAGGTGAAAACCATTATAATTATTTGCTAATATTTTCTCCTCTGAAGAGATGGTAGACATCGAAATCCAATAGGATAAGGAGTTATAATGTTTCAAATTCGTCTTACATATAATAATAAATAAAAAAAAAATTAATTTGAAATTTGACCATTTCACGTCATAAATTTTAAATTTATTAAATTACTAAAATTATATATATATATATATATATATATATATATATATATATATATATATATATATAAACAAGAAAATGATGAATGAAAATAAAAAAATAAATTAATTACATAATTCACCAAATATTCAAAATAAGATGTACAAATTTATTAATTTATTTGTTGTGGACTATTATTCTCATCTTTGTAAGATGTTTTTTCACGACGTTTCGGCCAACTATTCCTCTGGCCTTCGTCAGGTTGTATTTCAGAGGTTAGCTGAAACGTCGTGAAACAACAACTAAGAAAGATGAGGATAATAATCCGCAATAAATAAATCAATAAATAATATTCATCTCAATAATGAATTCCAATTAAATAATATATTGATATACAAATTGTTTTCAATATTGCATGAATTAATGAATATTGTAATGAATTTAATTCTTATTTTTATAATTCATCTGATCGTTTTTATTGCTCTATCTAATATATTAAAGTTTCTCTTATTTCGATATAAATTTCTTTACAAACTACTATATTAAATAGACTTGGGTTTCTTCTCTCCACTTAGTCATTATAGAACTACAAAAAAAGACGTCCGACATCATTTCTATATGGTCGTTCTTTCTGCCAATACCTGATATATGTTTCAGGAAATTATCAGTTTCATTCAACTTTCTACATTACCCCCCCCAACAGACATATCAGTAGATTTCCCTCTGTCAAAAACATGTACTAACACTCTCTCATGTATCACTGGAAATATGCTTCATTATAGCCAAGTATAAACAAAACTGTATGTTTCGTATTCCATAGAAAAATATGAACCGCTCCATTACGCTTTCATGATTACTTTCCGCCATTTTGATTGGCTGTTAACAATCCTTTACGAGAATATAATTTGCAGCAAGCTTCTGCAGCTTAACAAAAAATGGTGACTTAATGTGTGTGGTTTCCTTTAGTCATTACAGACTATGGATTCCCATTGTAAGGGTGCCTGCGCGTGAAATTTGTGTGGCAGGAGTTGCGCAGTCTCCAACCGTGCATCTCCTGACTCAACATTGTTGCATACCAGTGGCAAGTTGAGGTACAGGACGACTGGAAACAATGCCGAGTTGAGTTGAGAGCACATACAGCGCCTAGAATTCCCAAATAGTCACCCATCTGGTACTAGTCAGGCTCAACGCTGCTTAACTTGTGATCTGGTGAGAACTGGTATGTCAACGTGATTATGGTGACTCAATTCAAACATACGAAACACAAATAAGACGTTTTCAATTTACTAGTACCAATTCAGATTTAAATCCTCCTCCTCAGCATCATCTTATAAATCCGAAGATGCTATTGTTGGCATTGGTTTCCCTGATATTTTTCTAGTCAGAGTTCTAGTCAGAGTTCGGAGGGATCACGAATTAAAAAAATATCAGCAACCCAGAATTAAAAAATAACTTTACGTATAAAATGTATAATAAAATGAGTATAAAATAAATAACATTTTAAAATTCTTAACGTAATTCAATATTATTTTGAGACGCTAATTCTTGTATCACGGAGTTTTACTTGTTAATGTATTTCCTGAAAATAGCGAATGCGTTCTTTTGTGTTATACTGTCACCACCGAGAGACAAAGCCGGTTAATTGATCTATGACGTCACGTTTAGGTAGCGGAAGTGGGAAACATTTGAGACAACCGGAAGTCTCGTAGTATGTCATGTTGTGTCGGTTTAACTTAGCAACTCGACACCAGATCTTTCTCGAGCCGAATAAAAGCGTTAAGATATCTTAAAACACACAAAACTTATCCAAATAGGTGAAAATGTAATTTATTTTATATTTGTTAATATTTATTTATGCATCTGAATTTTTTACCCGTTTGGCATTTGGTGGCTTTTCTGCTAAATCCTCAGATTTTCATATATTCTTAGAGAAAATTGAAATTTTCATGTTTTTTATTTGTTTTTTAAAATTGAAAAACAAATAATTTTTACATGAAAGTTTTTTTTTCAGATTTTCTTTTGATAATAAATATAACTTTTCATTCAGTATTTCCAAATAATTTAAAGTTACGTGTATTTTCGAAAGAAACGTCATGTCTTGCGAACGAAAGCATAACTGTTCCATCCATCCAGCACGGCCGTAGCCGGGATTGAACTCACTACACGAGTTTGTAGTGTAATTTAAATCTTGTCGGTATATATATATATATATATATATATATATATATATATATATATATATATATATATATATATATATATACTATATATATATATATATAGAGAGAGAGTATGTCTATGTGTGTGTATGTGTGCAAAGAATAAAATACAAAAATATAAATGAAACAAATCAAATGCAAACAAACAATTTAAATACAAACAAGCAATAAAAATTATTTTGTGCAGAAATATTGCTTTTTAAATCGAATTAAAAGAAAAATCAAATTATTTTTTCGTTCTACAAAATATGACGTCTTTAAAAATTAGACGTAACGTTAAAATATTTGGAAATAATTTTTGACAAAAATTCTTATGTCAAAATCATTTGTTTTACAGTTGTAAAAACTAAAAAAAAATAAAATAACATGAAATTTTCAACTTTCGCCGATGGAATCTCATAATGGAATCTTCTACAATTAATTTATATTTTACTCAGGTAAATTTTTTAAAGTTAAAAGATAACACACAAACAAAAAAATTAACGGATATAAATACATTTCAACAAAACAAATGAAGTTAAAACTTTTACGTTCGAAAATAACATACAGTTATTTACGGCACAATTACGTTATATACCGTGTAAAAGTTTATATGGAACAATCACGTTGACACGCCGGTTCTCGCTAGATCACCGAAGTTAAGCAACGTTGAGCCTTGCCAGTACCAGATGGGTGACTATTTGGGAAGGCGAGGCGCTATGTGGGGTAAAATACCAGGTTGAGAAACTGGCACGGTCTATACTTCTACTGGGACTTTCTCAAGCCATGGTAGGCACCCCATCTAGTGATGGCGTCACGATAAAAAAATACCCTTGACAGCCCTGGCGAAGCATCAAGTATTCAGCATAGTTCGGGAAATTAATTTTTCTTCAATTTATATCGAATACATTAATACGGATTTTAGGGGGTTTATTCGTAAATGTGCCTGAAAAAAATTAATTTTTCTTTTTTATCGTTATAATTCATGATGCTTTATTTTCATAAAAAAAACAAAAATAAATTAATTCATTTGTTTTTTTACAACCGAAAAACCATAACTTTAGTAAAGGTGTTTTTTGTTTAAACAAAATAATAATTTCCGCTAAGATTCAAATAAAAGTAATGAGTTAATTATATGCTGTGATCATTATTTGATAAATACTGAAAATATCATTAAAATTGGTTTATTTTCTGATCTTTTGGGTGAATTTTTAACTAAAGGGAGGTGCAGCAGTTATAGAGAACTATTTTCTCTAGTGAATCAATGCCCTCCCCTCTTCTGAGTTCTTTGGCTAAAGACTAACCTATCAGCTAACAGAGCGCCTTATTCATCTGCTCCCTAAAAAGACTTGAGGGAACGTCAGCCTGTCAGGATTGGAGCCTTCAGCCAAGCAACTTCTATCCTCTCTCGTCCCCTGTCCACTGGACATCTTGATCTGGCCTTGACGGTCCCTAGTGGAGAAAACTGCTATTGGTTGGAGACGACAAAGGAATTGTACTGACTGACAACGACCTCAAAAAGAACCTTCTTCCTTTATTTCAATTCGACTTTCAAGTTCCTGCTGCCAATAAAATCATATTCTACGTTGTTATTGTTAAAAAAGAAGTTTGTTGTTCATTTTGTGCTGTGTTCATTAAATATATTTTATTAGAGGTAAAACATTTACCTTCCATTTTTTTTTAGCATTGGTTATTTATTTTGCACGAACTCTATCTCAAGAAGCACCCATTTTACATTAAAGAACTATTTCACTTCTTTTAGAGATATCTCTAGCTTTTTATCTTTCAAACAAAATAAAAAGTAAATCGGAAATTAAAAAAAAACATTATGATAAGCCAGTTTTTATACTAATAGGCCCCATGATCTTCAAGCACTTTTTGCTTGTACCTACTTTTTGCAGAACCTTCTCCCCATAGTCTGTTGAAAATGACGTTTTCCTGCGAAACTTTATGGCTGACTTTGAACTCTACATTTTCCTATTTCGTTAGTTTTATATGCCGAAATAATCATTGGAAATTTACTAGCATACAATAATACGCAGGTAAAATTCTGACCACAACATTAAGTTTTCCACAAACGGTAAAAATTTGCAAAGAAAGGGAAATAATCCCATCAAGATAAACAAGGTCAATAACTCTTTAGCATAATCAAAGGAAGATGACTCTTTTTAATTTTTTTTTTTCTTTTTGCAAATAGAGAGGGAATAACTCTTTTATTATTTAATGCGATATATCACGGGTACGTGACTTCGTTTTATCCCCGTAAAAAAAGTGAGATGATAAACAGGTTGCACCTATCAAGTAATATATATATATATATATATGTTGAGAAAAATAGAAAAACCAAATGAAATTATTAAAAATAAATCAACGTTTCGTCCTTATTTCAGAGGACATCTTCAGGATATTGAAGTAAAAATGCAAGAAAAGAAAAAGTCATAGATCATACGAAAAAGAGAACAGTTTTTGAATCCTACCCATGTCGGGAAGGATAAATATGTGTGCGCATGGGAAGGTTGGGTTGTTCAATGTTTATATATACACCTTTAAAAATGTGTTAAATAAATATGTACATTTTTTTCTCTCTCTCTAAACTTATTTATTTTGTTGAAATATTTAAGGAAAAACGGTTAACCAGAATATGTTTTAATATTTTGTTCTTTAATTATTATTTTCCCTATGCTAGGGGCTAAATGGTAGAAGCCTTTTCTTTGCGTAATAGTATATATATATATATATATATATATATATATATATATATATATATATAAAATAATAATTATTTATTTTCACTTACAAACACTAGCGTTTCATGCTAGCGAAGTCTTCAGTGTTGATTAACAATTCTTGTAGGTCCTGAGATAGGTAACTAACTTTACGAATGCGTGAAAAAATATTGAATAATCTGACCCCTGTCTTTCCAAGCTTATAACTACTCGAAAAATGTAATTCAACCCCTAATTTCTTTTCAATTGAAGGAGCAAAGACCAAATTAAAAAAAAATAACACGTTTAATAGCAAATTATGCAATATTTGTTTTTCTAAATCGGTTTTCTTTAAAAGATTTGAAGAAAATAAACAAAATTTAACTTAGGTCGATTATAAAAAATCGATATAAATTCCCCCAAAAAACACTTACCTATAAAAATTACTAATCAATGTCTAGTTGCATTTTTCATTGCTAAGAATTTATCCATATTTATATTTTAAAATCCATTTATTTTTTTTAAATAAAATAATTTTTTAAACGCCTATTTGAAAAACCGGCCATGATGCAAACATTTTACGTTTTTATTTAAAACCGGAAGTAGTTTTTTATTGTTTTGAATTACGGGTGTCAGAAGGAAGTAAAAACCACACGTTCGCGTTAGCCGTCTACCTTTGCGCATAAGAAATTTGTGCCTCCATACCTGAAAACTAGTCACATTTTATTTATAATTTTTTGCCTAAAAAAAAAAAAAAGTTCAAGAAATTTTTTTTTCTTTTCATAAAAAATATACGAGTTTTTGATTTACTATATTTAATTTCCACTTTATGGAGTGAATTTTCTTTTTAATGTCTAAAACCCCCCCCCAAAAAAAACATTGAATGAAATAGAAATTATTTTCGTTATAAAACGAAACTTTCTGTACAATATAAGAAGATTATAAGGTTTCATAAAAAAAAAAAAAAATCCAACGTGGTTTTAAACAAAAACGTTTTAAATTTTGGACTTTACAGGTAAATTTCAAAGAACACTTTCTTTTGTTTTAAATTTGAATATATTATTTATTGATTTTTTATCTTCAATTTGTGATATATAAAACTTTGGTACATTAATTAATTATTAAGAGTTTAATAAACATTTCCAAATGGGGGGTTGAATTAAAAAAAAAACGTTTGTCTAAAATATTATATTCGGTTTATTGGAAAGAGCATAAAATTTCACATTGACCCTGAAAATATCGTAAAAATATAACCAATTGAAAAATTTTGATAGAGCTTAAAAGCTCTATCAAAATTTTTAAAAATTCAAAAAGATTAACTCGTAAAATTCAATTGATTTCATAACGTAAAAAAAAAAATTGCTGCATGAAGGCGCGCCGGAACTTTATAAGCAATGCTTTTTAAAATATAAAAAGTAATAGTTCTATTATTTTTTAAACAACTTTAATAGTTTATTTTGGAAGTATATTCCATAAAGAAAATAAACAACCCACTTTTAAAAGAGAAATTACGAGTTTTTTAAAATATTTTATTCGCAGTTTCGTATTAGGGGTGTAAAAAATTCCCCCCAAATTCTGATACACCCAGTCCTGAGATTCGAACCCAGCACCGAAGCCACTTTTTACTCTATTTGATGAGCCTCTATCTCAGGGCCACCAAACGATAACCACTTGAATAAGGGAATTAAGAACTATTAAACTCCGACGTTTGCTAATACAATGGCAATCTAGAGTGTTCGCACG
>NC_136521.1:17397003-17469503 GCF_053919585.1 Euprymna scolopes | reverse complement strand
CATACCTGATCTCCCATGAAGAAGTTGCTGCCGCCATTACGCATGCTCAGTGTCCTTTCCATGAAGGGCATGATCCTGTTGAAGGTGTTCATGTATCTCCACTGCAGGTAGTTCTACAAAATAAGAAATGTGAATATTTATTTGAAATTGTATGACATAGATAAATATATGAACAGCTGTAATCAATATATTAATACGATAGCGTGTGTTATTTTTTGTATCACGCTTACATCAGGGTCGTTTAATTGTTATGTACTTTTATTTCTTGTAATAACTAATTATGAATTCTTCATAAGTTTTGGTTTCGATTATAGCTGATAGCACTTAAGTCATCTATTTTTTTTTTATAAATAATTTTACCAAGAATTCCTCATAAGTTTTGGTTTTGGTTTCAATTATAGCTAATGGTATTCCAATAATCTATTTTTAAAAATAATTTTATCAAGAATCCTTCACAAGTCTTGGTTTCAGTTTCGATTTTAGCTGATGGAATCTTAGTAATCTATTTTTTTTTTTATAAATAATTTTATCAAGAATTCTTCGTAAGTTTTGGTTTTGGTTTCGATTATAGCTGAAGGAACTAAAGTTATATATATATATATATATATATATATATATATATATATGTATATATATATATATATATAAGTTTGAGATTCAGTTTCGATTCAAGTTGATGAACCCGAGTCATATAGATATATTTTTTATTTTTGAAATCGCAACTTTATAATATATAAAAATCGATAGAACATTAACTCTATAATAATTAAAAAATGAAATATATTTAATCGTATTTTACGACATGGCTATGCCGGGTGTCCTTGCTAGCTTAAATAAATATTTTTGCAGTTTTAACAAAATACCTACAATAATACCAGTTATCAAAAAACTACAATAAAATCAGAGCGTCTCCATTTACGCTGAACATCTAGAGAATGTCAACATCAATATATTACATATGAATCGGCCCCCTGTGGAATTTCCACAGGTCCCGCTAGCCATATACTATTAATATACAAGTGAAACAATAAAATTGTCGCCCTAGAAAAGACGACATGATTCCATTTCCGTTTGATGAAGACCGGTTTTCTTTTTTTTGTTGCAGACCATCTACTGGTTGGCCAGTTGTGTACAAATCCCAAGAGCGATAGGAATCTTCTATCATGTCGGAATGTGACACAAGGTTCAACGAGCGAGATCGGATTGCACTGCTGTACAACTCATGCTTTCTACCAATCCAAGTTATGACAAGTTATTGCCAACACCCTCAAAATGCAAATCTGGACGGTTCAACGCTTGAGGGCACAGCTCAACAAAATTTCCGGCCACAGTTATGGCCTTTGGTGTGGTTTCACGTGAGGGCCATATCATGCCATCTCACATTTTCAAAGTAGACTTAAAAGTGTACCTGAATGTGCTGAAGAGTGTGGTGATTCCTTGGTGCAATCAGGTGGCTGCTGGCAGACCCTGGGTGTGGCAGCAGGACTTGGCAAGTCCAAAGAGATCCAAGCTTGGCTACGGAAGGAGTGCTACGACTTTGTACCCTTCTCTCATACGTCATACGTCAAGAACATCACCAGCATGACCTCTCACAACACCAAAGCCAGCCTGATCACCGCCATCCGCCGAGAATTTGCTGAGCTCCTGCCACTGCTTGTTCCGGACCCATATTGAAGCGGTGATTGAGGCTGAAGGCGGCTACATTGAATAGATGTCAGCTCTACTACATAATCAAGTTACCTGAATTGATTTTTTTCTAATAAAAGTTTTAAAATAAAGTTGTTGTGTTATTTATTTAGGGCGACAAATTTATCATTTCACTCTGTATAGATTTTACTGGCATTCTGACACCAAAAATTGATACTGCAATTTTCCTTTGCCAAACTAAATCATGTTCAGCAAAGTCAAAAAGCAAATGCTACAATTTTTTCTCTACAAGACAACCAAACTAAAAACCATGAAGAAATATTTGGATATATAAAAACACTTTTACGAAAATATATGAACCGGAAAAGAATTGACATGCCGTAAAACGAAACGCTCAAACAAAATATTATGAATAAATATTTGAAAAAAATAAAGAACTTGAAGCATAACATCTTTTACAAAAATTACTAGATTTAATAACCTGAAAAGGATTATTTAATGGCGAATCCAGTAATTTTGTTAAACTTTTTTTTTTGTTTAAAGTTTTTTATATCTTCAAATATTTATGCATGGTGTTTGATTTGATTTATAGAGGAAAATAGTTCATTTTAATTTTGGCTTTGCAGAACATGATTCAGTTTTGCAAAGGGAAAAAACAATAATGTGTGGTGCATTTTAGCTGAAGAAGTCAGTATCTTCAGAAAGCCTGATCTAGTCGCACGATGGCAACTTTAATAATTCAAATTATAAAAGTGGATTTATTCTTATCATCAAAAAATTAAGAAAACATTAGCATCTTTTTAGCATTTTTGTGTTCATATCAATAAATCCTCCAATGCTAATACCATTATATATTCATTATTCAAATTTTGTACAAAATTTATTAGTGAGTTAATAATATTGACCTGTACAAAATTTACTAGTGAGTTAATAATAATATTGACCTGTACAAAGTTTATTAGTGAGTTTAAAATAATATTGACCTGTCACAAATTTATTAGTGAATTAATTATAATACTGACCTGTAAAAAATTTATTAGTAAATTAATAATAATATTGACTTGTACATAATTTATAAGTGAGTTAATAATAATATTGACCTGTACAAAATTTATTAGTGAGTTTATAATAATATTGACATGTACAAAATTTATTAGTGAGTTTATAATACTATTGACATGTACAAAATTTATTAGTGAGTTTATAATAATATTAACGTGTACAAAATTTATTAGTGAGTTTATAATTATATTGACCTGTAAAAAATTTATTAGTGAGTTAATATTTACATTGACCTGTACAAATTTTATTAGTGAGTTAATAATATTGACCTGTACAAAATTTATTAGTTAGTTAATAATATTATTGACCTGTACAAAATTTATTAGTTAGTTAATAATATTATTGACCTGTACAAAATTTATTAGTGAATTTATAATAATATTGACATGTACAAAATTTAATAATGAGTTAATATTAATATTGACCTGTACAAAATTTTTAGTGAGTTTATAATAATATTGACCTGTCCAAAATTTATTAGTAAGTTAATAATATTGACCTGTACATAATTTATTAGTGAGTTAATAATAATATAAACCTGTACAAAACCCACTAGTGAGTTTATAATAATATTGACCAGTACAAAATTTACTAATGAGTTAATATTTACATTGACCTGTACAAAGTTTATTAGTGAGGTAATAATATTATTGACATGTACAAAATTTACTAATGAGTTAATATTAATATTGACCTGTACAAAATTTATAGTGAGTTAATAATAATATTGACCTGTACAAAATTTACTAGTGAATTAATAATAATATTGACCTGTACACAATTTATTAGTGAGTTGATAATAATAGTAGTAGTAGTAATAATAATAATAATAATAATAATAATAATATTGAAGTAAAAACACTTATTTTTATGAACGCATCTCCCCACCACTTCCATATCACCTCCAAAAGCTTTATCCACCCTTTCTGTGTTAGAGGCTATGGTAAAGTGGTGACGTCAGAACTACCTGGCTAACAGGATACAAATGAAAATCCATATAAACCGACATCAGGGTCCGTTGTCCTATGGTCTGCCCTTCCTCTGCATTTGGCAAGACCTGCCAGGCGTGGGACCTCAAATCAATGGAGTAGAAATGGCAACGTTTCTTCTGTGCAATTTTGTCGTGTCTTCTGGACGAAACCCTGCCCGACTACGTATGCAAACGAAACTTGCTGTTCACGGTGTCAGATGTAAACACCTGCAGTCACACAAGTTAACGAATCTCTGCGACGAATCTTGAAGGCGAAACACTTCTGAGGCACGATATTTGTGAGATCCATGCAGTCATCAGATCGCCAATTAAGTGAATAAACAACAACAGCAACTATAACAACAAACCTTGCAAACCACTACAATCCGTTGATATTAAGCAGATAAAAAATAGTTACTTTTGATTATTTTTTTTATTATTTTAGACCCAAAGCATATCGTCACTTAGACGTAAGCGGCAACAAACTGGGATCATGTTTGGGAGAAATGAGCAAAATGTCGGTTTACATTTCATTTAAACGTCTGCATGTTAATACAGCCAGGGAAGCAGGTAACAGGAAGGCCAGTCCAAATCTAGCTGTCTAAGGAAAGAAACTATTAGAATCGAAAGCCTTCCAGCATTTAATGCTCTCTACATTAAGGAGGTGTGATTTTGTTGCTAACCGAGTTGTGAACATCAAGGGGGGTACAAGTGCACATTCCATTGAAAACCTAGAAGATTGACACATGGATGGAACATTGCGATGATGAGACAGAGGTTGGAGCTTGGTTAACAGTGCGGGATCTATTCTTTGAATTTTGTCCAGAGCGAGAAACTACCAGTAGATGCACCAGTCCAGATGTGACAACAATACTCCATGTGTTGGCGAATGGTGGCTTTGTAGAGACACAGGATACTTTTCTAGCATGATAGAGGGAACCCACCTTCTTTGCAGCAACGTTTGTAATGTCCTCTATGTATTTGTTCAAGTTCATATTTCCTGTGAATGGTAAGCCGAGGAGTTTGCGTGAAGAACTCGCAGGGTTTTAATTGTTTAAGGAGAGCAGATTAGTCTTAGTAGCTTTAAATGTTACCAGCTCCATTTACATCTGCATTCCACTACGGTCTGGAAGCCGTTCTCTAATGATTCTGTCATTGTCTTAGATTATTGAATACGTGACGTAACTATTTATCCTTAATAAAATAGTTAACTAATTAGTTAAGAGAATGTAGCATAATGCGCGACGATGTTTCGTAGACAGTAGTCGCTGCAGTGAAATAGAGAGAGGAGGAGGTATCAGGACTGGTGACGTCACGCGGAGATAGCAGCAGCAGCAGCAGCAGCAGCAGCAGCGGAGAAGATGCAAAGAGTGAAGGGGGGAAAGACGTGACGGCATGAACAGCAGGAAACGACAGCAGACAACAACAAATTTCCGATAGCTGGTGAAAACTCTGTGAAAATTGGTGATGTAAAAGAGAAAGCCCAGACAGGAAATAAAAGTGTCTCTCAAAAAAAAAAAAAAAAAAAGAAAAAAAAAAAAGAAAAAAAAAAGGAAGTGAATTCAAATAATTGTTTTATTTGTTTGGCACTTCGATGGGGTCGACAGACAAGAGGAAGAAACGAATGAGAACGCCCCCCCCCAATAAAATTACAAGAATATGTGTGTCTTTCATGCGTGAGAAAATACCCACGACTAAAGACTTCGTTTTTAGAACTGTAAAACGTTATACAAGGAGTACCATTATGCACTGCAGTACCAAACACAGAAAACACTTAACTACTCTTGATTATTGAATAAGTGACTTACCCTGTATTTCATGCGCATATCAGTACCATGATCCATTCAGAAAGGACATCGTGCTACACCCAGGAGTAACACTATGGGGCATGATAGCAAACGCATAAAAATCCTAACTACTCTTCATTATTCAACATTAACTGCTCGTTCTTTAAATGCTAATGATTTAATTAAACGAACCACACAAAAGTGAACTTACATCATAGTTGGAGTTCATCATATCACCGCTGTTACCTCCCATGGTTGGAGACATCATTCCGGAGTTACCTCCCATGTTGGAAGACATCATTCCGTTGTTACCAAACTGAAAAGGAAAAAAAAGTATTCATATTAGTTTACGTACAATTTATAATTTTAAATTCCTCTGCCTTATTGGTCGTTTATACGGCATAGTCACACTGACACAGCGGCTTTCATCAGATTTTCGAAGTCAAGTGACGTAGAGCCTGATAAGTATCAGATGTGTGATTTGAAAATATCAGGCGCTGTATGTAGGAGGACGTCGAAACTCCCCAGACATAATTGCAAAACACTAACACCGTCATCTTCTCTAGCTGGGATATACATGCGACGGAGGTCCCTTGTGAATCTGATATTCCCTAGAAATTTCCTTTTTCGGAGGAAGTTGACTAAACCTGCCTCGGTTGAATACCGCTACGTTTCGTGTATTTATTACTAGCGGGGGTGCCCAGCGTTGGCCGGATGTGTGTAAATGATGTAGTAAGGAACCCTGGGGGAGGTGTAAAAAAGTGGTAGTAGCAGGGGAAGGAATCAAAACAATAGTAGGCAGTTTGGGTGGAGAGGGGTGTTAAAAAAGTGGTAGTAGGTAAACAGGCTCGAACCCGTAAGGTGGAGGACGAAAAGAAGTTAAAAAAAAAAACGTGACGTCTTAGTCGATGTCTCCATCGCGCGACCGGAAGTGATGAGCGTTAAAATTAAGCATAGTCAATCCAACCGGGACGATGACTTTGCAGAAATGTCAACGCAAAAACCGACTCCTCCTTGTAGAAAACTGCTCAGTGGAGGGTGAAGGAATTAATGTTTTTAGCCAATTTTTCGATATTTGTCGTTCGAGACATCGAGCTTCAAAACGATACCAATCTCGTCAGGATCCATCGCGTCTGTCGAAAGTTTTTGGCAAACATACAAACATACATTCACACACGCCGGCGATTGAGATTTATGTTATAGATAATAATAATCACAACTACTATATATAATTAAACTAGAATTTCTAGAAAGCACCATTAAGTTCGTGGCGATGGCAAACTATAGGAGTTAATTTTGTAGCGATATAAGATGTGTATGTATAAAATAGTGGTAAAAGAGAAATTCTACGTTAAAAATATAGAAATTTTCATAAAAAAGTTAGAGATTTGGTTAATGTATAACGGAAGTAATGTCATAATAGAAAGTATGTGCCAGAGAGGCAAAATTGTCTTTGCTGCTTAGGCTTTTCGCGTCAAAATGTACGCTCAATATTTTCGAGGCTTCTACTATTCTACACAACGTGAAGATGCAGTTCATCTCAATATATTGCTGCAAAATATCCACCAAATACCAGAGCAAATAATGGAGTTATTGGTGTTTATTTCAATTGTTTCAGTTATTTCAGAATAAAAGAGAAACATAATATAAATGCAATTATTTCTTCATTATTCTATTTTTCTATTTCTTTGGATATTCGTCTTTGTTATCCATGATAACACAACACACAAAATGGCGACCACCTGTGCGAAAGAATCATGTTTGCTAAAACACACACAAACGCTAGAATATAACATAGCGATAGGAACAAAAAGAGGCGGGCTGATGCTATCTAATCGTCTTGTTTCTTATAGAGACATGAGGTTGTCTTTTACGTAAAGACAACTGTGTGGGTTGTCAAATGTTTTCAGCCGTCGTAGTCGATCATGTATGAGGCGGCGGTTGTCTAGTAGTTAACAACGCGGGCTGACGACCTGCCAGTCTCAAATTCGAATCCAGTTCGTTCCACGAAAATCACTCTCACTTAAAATGTTGGCAACCTTCATGTGATTCCTCCAGAAATCCTCGATGTCTTTCATGACAAGAAAAATAGCGGAAGAACTAATGCCAACAATAGAATTTATACGATATGATGATGCACGTACTCATTAACACGAGACGTCCACACGCAGTTACTCAGTTGTTGCATAACTCCAAGTTCCTTTGTAGGAAAACGCGTGCGCGAATCTGCCTCAAGATTTTAGCAAAAAGACAACATCACTTATTTACTGTTCACAAGTTTATTACTATTATATATCGCTTGCCAAGATTTCGAAAAAAAAAACATACATATTAATCTGCCACATAAAACGGCCCCAACTTTCCCTATCAAAGAGGGGAGGGGTAAGATCAAAGCACACCCAATACACGTGTCTGTATGACGCTTGCAGCTAAAAAAAAAACAGAACCGACTCTTGTTTCGTCATCGTTTACCATGTCGTCAGTCAACAGCGTTTGCCCCCTATCTCTAATGACGCAACACTACAATAAATATGAATAAAAATAAACGACTCACCCTGAAGCGTCCATTCTTCCAGTGGTAGTACCTCATGTAATCGTGCATGATTTCATAGAAGCAATCGCTGATGTAGTCACACCTCATCATGTCCATGCTGCTCTTGGGGTAGAAATCTAACGGATAGATTAAATGAGAATTTTTAGAATAAAAAATATAACGTTGTTTACATTAAAATATTTATTATATTTTTAAACGTTGTTCTGGATGAATGAATATCTAGATGAAACATAAGATTGGTGTATATATATATTTATAAACATAAGATTTGCATATATATATATATATATATATATATATATATATATATATATATATATATATATATAAACAATAATACGCTGCATTACAGTGACCATATATATTAAGTATATCTATATGTACAAAGACAGTGGAAAGTGATTATTGGCTTTACTTTCAACAACCTCGTAACTCTCGTTTCCCTTATTTTTCCTTTAGTCCTCACATTCCATGAGCGATGTTTATGACAAAAGAGGAAAAATTGCTGTTATCAAGATCGAAATCTATCAACAGTTATCAATGGCATATTTAATTTTTTTTTTAGCACTTTACATCAAGTGGCTTAATGCATTGTCTGAAGCGATTTCCATAAAAAACTATCTATCTATCTACCTATCTATCTATTATATCTATAAAAGTGAAAGTGTCTGTTTGTGTGTGTGTGTGTGCATGTGTATGTGTGTGTCTGTGTACATTTTCATACGCAATAACTCTGTCAATTTTAAGTCTACAGACTCAAAATTTGATATACAGGGTACTGAGATTTAGGAAAATCGATGTGACCGGATTTCGGCCAGAAATTTGGCGATTAAAGGGTCAAAGTTCAACGATTTGACTTTTGAGAACACTACCAAACTCCTCCGACAATTTTTGGTCTAAATACTTGAAATTTTAGATATAGGTTCCTTGGAAATGGATCTAACTTAATAACTTAATTTGAGCCCAAAACAATAAATTTTAAGAGGTCATAATAGGGGTCAAAGTTTAAAAAATTGACCGCTTTCTTTTTCTTTTTGGCTCAACATACACCTCCAAATACCCGGGCAACGCCGGGCTGAAATACTAGTATATCTATAGAAATGAACGTGTCTGTGTAGCTGTCTGTCCGTGTGTCTGTCTGTGTATCTGTGTGTGTACATTTCCATACGCAATAACTCTGTCAATTTTAAGTCCACATACTCAAAATTTGATATACACGGTACTGAGATTTGGAAAAACCGATGTGATCGGTTTTCGGCCAGAAATTTGGCGATTAAGGGGTCAAAGTTCAGCGATTTGACCTTTGAGAAATCTACTAAACTCCTTCGACAATTTTGGGTCTAAACACTTGAAATTTTAGATATAGGTTCCTTGGACATGGATCTAACTTAATAACTTGATTTGAGCCCAAAACAATAAAGTTTAAGAGGTCATAATAGGAGTCAAATTTTTAAAAGATTTGATCGCCTTTATTTTTTTTTGCTCAACATACATCTCCAAATACCCGGGCAACGCCGGGCACCCATGCTAGTATATATATATATATATATATATATATATATATATATATAAACACACATTTATGTTTATATATGCTTTGTTGTTATATGTTAACAATCATCGAGCTTTCACTTTGAACTGTTGATCTACAAAATAGAGAGTATATGCATAAACATATATTTTTCTACATCACTCTTTCTTCACTTCTTTCTGTATGTCTTTCCGTTTATATATATATATATATATATGTGTGTGTGTGTGTATATATATATATGTGTGTGTGTGTATATATATATATACTATAGTATATATACTAAAATATAATGGTATATATTTATTATCAATGGTGCAAGGGTTATGGGTTAGGGAGAACGGAAGACTATGGACATTCACATTAATTAATTAATTAATCAATTAATACATATATATATATATACACATATATATATACATATATATATGTATATATATACATATATATGTATATATATATACATATATATACATATATATATACATATATATATATGCATATATATGTATATATATATGTATTAATTCATTAATTAATTAATTAGTAAATGTAGATGTTCCTGTGCATGTCTTCCGTCCTCCCTAACCCATAACCCTTGCGCCATTGATAATAAATATATACCATTATATTTTAGTATATCAACGTCTTTTTTTATTCATAGCAGAAATCCCTACGAAAAAAAATTCAATAATTGTATAAATATAGTTTAAAGCAGCATTAAAAATACAAAGTGACGTTCTGCTTTAAATTAAGACTTGTCGAAAGTCTCAGCCTTAAAATTAAATGATCTTATTCATTTTAAAAATAATCACAGTATCTTGGTTTTCAAATTTCTATAATTAATACAAACATAATAATTTATAAAATGATTTTTATTTATAGTTTTATAATAAATAGGTTGGAGTTAATAATACTAAGTTAATAGTAGTGTAATAATAAAATCTGAATTAATACCATAACGTGTGTTATTTATTATGTGTATCACGCTTAACCCTTTTTTGTTCCGAATGACTGTCGTTTAATTATTACTAGTCTGGGTGCTCGGCGTTGCTAAGGTGTTTGGAGGTTTGTGTTGGGAGGGATGGTAGTAGCGACACGAAGGCGGAAAAGAAAGTGAAAGCAAATCTGATGTCTTACCGCTACTCCACGATGCGACTAGAAGTTCGAAACGTTAAAATTAGGCAAAGTCAATCCAACCGATGCGATGACTTGCAAAATTGGCTCGCAAAAACTCTACCCCTCCTTGTAGAAAACTGTCAGATGATGGCGAAGGAATTACTGTTTTTAGTCAATTTTTCGATATTTGTCGTCCGAGACCTGGAGCTTCAAAATTATACCGATTTCGTGAAAATTGGTCGCCTCTGTCGAAAGTTTTAGGCAGATATACATACATACATTATGGCAGCAAATTCGTTCTCGAATATTGCCATTACTCGATATAGCGTTAGAAAATTGAAACGAAGACAGATCAGTGGTGAGCCGCACGAAAGTGGCTTTTAAGCCGGCCAAACTTTGTCATGCTTTGGCACACATACACACATACATACATACATGAGCAAAAAAAAAAAAAAAAAAAAAAATGGGCCAAGCGTGAAAGAAGGAAGAAACCGATTTTTCAATATTTTTCTATGAATTTTTGTTAATTTTAACTGAAAATTTATATTTTGCAGATCATTATTATCATAGCATATAATAAGAAATAGAAAAATTAATCCTAAAAATAGCAAGGATATAAAAAACCCAATCGTAGGATTAAGGCAGTCCAAAATGACTTACAAGCAGATGTTTTGATATTTTAAGAAAAGGAAACGTGAAAACATCTCTTTCTGTAAATGAAGCGAATTGGTCGAAGGTTCAAAGTTGAACGCTTGGTAAAATGGAAATCTGGATCTGGTCGCCCTAGAGCATTCACTTTGAAGGACAACCACAGGCTTAAATTAACTGTTTTGAAGGATTGAAAGAAAACTTATGTTGACCGTAGCAAAGAATTCAAAACATGGGCTGGAATTTCTCTTTCTAGATATACAATATCTAAACGAATGAAAGAAATGGGATTTTCCTCTAAAAGGTGTGCAAAGAAGCCATTTTTATCTAAGAAGAACATTAATGATAGAAAGAGATTTTTCTCGTGTTATGGCAAAAAGATACAGACTGGTTCAGGAATGTTTTCTGTTTAGATGAATCAAGATTTTGTCTTGTTAGTGATGCTCCCGATGCTCCCGAACGGTGCAATCGAAGAACTGGAGAAACATTTTCGCCAAGTTGCATAAAAACGACAGTTAAACACGGGAATGGGGGGATAATGATATGTGGAACTTTTACTGCAGCAGGAGTTGGGGAACTTATTAGATGTGAGAAGTCAATCAATGCAAAGGAATACATTCGAATATTAGAAACAGGACTGTTACCAAGTATCCAGAAGCTGGTAATATCCTAGAACATTATTTTTCAACATGATAATGCCCCTGCACACACTGCTAAAGTCACAAGAAAATTGTTTTCTGATACTTCAATTAATGTGATATTTTGGCCAGGTCAAAGCACCAATTAAAACCCAAATGAGAATATTTAGTCCATAATATCTTGTACATTGGCTGGAAGAACATTTTCGAATAATGACAAACTGTGGGAAGCTGTGCAAAGCTAATGGAATATCATCTCCTCTTCGCAGTGTTCCACTTTGGTTGAGAGCATGTCTAAAAGGATTGATCTTTTAAAGAAATCAAAAGGGAATGCGATTTCATACAAAGCATTTAAATGTCTTGTTCTGTGTTATTAGTCTCGTTTAAGTTTCCCTGTTCAATTGTTCTTTGTTCAATATAGCTTTTAGTGCAATAAAATGTATAAAATTTGTTTGGCCCATTTTTTTTTTGCTCACGAGTGTACATACATACATACATACGTACATTTAAACAGACAGGGGAGATTCATATTATAGACTAGCCTGGGTGCCCGGCGTTATCCGGGTGTTTGGAGGTGTGTGTTGAGCAAAAAAAAAAAAAAGTGGTAGTAGGCAGGCAGGCATGCTCGAACCCGTACCGCGAAGGAAGAAAAGAACGTGGAAAAAAAAGAGAAACGTGACGTCTTTCACCAAACTGGAAGTGGCGAAGGTTTAAATTAAAGCTAGTCAATCTAAAAGTGTGGATGACTTTCGAAAATATCGGCGAAAAAAGAGACCCCTCCCTGTACAGTTTAGGGTGAAGGAATTAATGTTTTTAGCCAATTTTTCGATATTTGTCGTCCGAAGGGTGGTGCTTCAAAAGGATACCGATCCCGTTAAAATCCGTTGCCTCTTGTAGAAAATGTTAGGCATACATACATACATACATACATACATACATACATACATACATACGTACTAGTGTTGGGACGATTAATCGGAATCGGGAATCGGAAAAATCGGAACTTTTGGGGGTATTGAAATCAGTATCGGAATCGGAAAAATTATAGTCTAATTTCCGATACCAAAACGATTCTTTAAAATTTTTAAATAAAAAATGAAACAAGCACAAATTCTTTTTATTTATTTATTAGAAGTTGTTCCTTTACAACATATAACTGAGAAGGTCACAGAATGAGTTATAAATCTCATTTACAGATTGAACATTGATGTGCAGAGCTTAATTTATTTTATTTATTGGTCATTTATAACTTCCCTGTTGCCTTTGTAATCGTTTCGCATCTATTCGCTAAAAGGTCTACGTGCCCTCATACGAGGCAGTTCGTATCATTATTAACAAGTTTTAAATGCTCTGGGCGGAGGGGGGGGGGAGTTTAAATTTCGTTGGCGCCAACTGTACATTAGAGTGGGTTTCGTCGGCTTCTTCTGAAATGATTAAAGTTTTATGGCACCTTTTTGGACATGAGGAAATCCCCAATAATTTAATTTGTTTTTATTAGTTTTTATTGTAAGCAAAGTAAATACTATAGAGTTCACTTACCACAATACTATATAGTTCACTTATAGATATCGCAGATTTTAAAAAGCTTTTCGCACTTACTTGATAAATGGCCATATGGTGCCTATTAGAAACTTCGAACTTTAATATCAAAGATTTAACATGCTTGAATTTTTTCTGGTGCTAGTTTTGGCTGATTACCACATCCTTGGAAATATTTCACGTTTCCTTATATTTTGTTTGGTCTTGACACGAGTGAAAATATATAATGAAAATCTCACGTTTATCAAAATTTTAGAATAGCTAACATTGAGAAGTTTATTAACATAAAAAAAAAATCATTTACATTTAAAATACCTAAAACATATGATATTCTACTTTTTTAGGCGATTATGTGTGAGCACACTGAAACGTTATTTTAGAATTTAGAATGGGGGTTCAGTTGTGTATATAAATATAATGTAACCGGATTTCATTTCGGTATATTATAACTTTTTAAGCAGTTAAGTAATTTTTACCACTAATTCTAAGGTATATCAGTCAAATCACATACGATATATATACGAAATCTGCAAGAATTTAAATATTATATGTAAGCGTACTTAACGACTTGGCTATGCCGGGCGCCCTTGCTAGCTTAGATAAATACTTTTGCAGTTTTAACAAGAGTTACAATAATATCAGTTCATCTCTATTTACGCCATGAATACCAACATCAATATATTACATAGGAATGAGTCGTCTGTGGAATTTTCACAGATCTCACTAATTGTTATTATTTGCATCTCGTGTTTTTTTTACAGCAATGCAAATCAATTTAATAACCCACCAAATTTATATGATTAAAATAAAATTTAAACACTCATAGAAGGAAGGTACATAATAGTTATCGAAACACGCCCTCTCCATGTTAAAATGGTTTTCTAAATAGTAACATTATTATTTAGAAATTCGTTCGTAACAATGGGGTGGGGGATGTTGTTAATATTTTGTTCTCGCATGGTTTTCTCATTTTACCTACCAATCGTCGACTATTTTCAACTGTTTATGAAAACTTTCAAATAGCATGTTGTACACTAACGATGAACTGATACAATTTGGCTTTGTTTAAACTCAAAATAAACTTTTTATCGTCTTTCAATTTGCGATACATTACAAGGAAAACATTTCAGAAAAAACATACCCAGAAATTACCCGGGGGTTTATGTAATAATTTGAAATTTATAAAAAAAAAAAAAGAAAAGAAAAAGAAAGTCTCTAATTAAATATTTATAAAAGTAAAAGAATCGGAATCGGAATCAAGGATCGAACCGGAATCGAAAATTTAGAACCGAATCGGTAATTGGATCGGAATCGGTAAAAATTTTGGAATTGTCTCACCACTAATACATACATACACACATTTAAACAGACAGATGAAATTTATATTATAGATGACCTTCCATTTCTTGTAAAAAATGATTATAGCAACAATTCTTCATAAGTTTTGGTTTCGTTTTCGATTATAGCTGATGGCACTCAAGTCATCTATTTTTTAATAAATAATTTTACCAAAAAATCTTTATGAGTTTTGGTTTCGGTTTCGATTATAACTGAAGGAACTCAAGTTATATATATATATATATATATATATATATATATATATATATATACTTCATAAGTTTTGGTTTCAGTTTCGATTAAAGCTGATGCCCACATGTCATGTGGATATATTTTTGATTTTTTAAATCACAACTTTATAATAATCGATAAAAATTGACTTTATAATAATATATACGAAATCTACATGAAGTAAAATATCATATATAAGCGTATTTTTACGCCGGGCTTTCCTGCTAGCTTAGATAAATGCTTTTGCAGTTTTAACAAAAGAGCTACAATAATATTAGAGCATCTCAATTTACGCTGAACACTAACATAATACCAACATCAACCTTCAAATACTACTTTAAAATGTTAGCAAAAATTGCCATAGTAAAAATATCTTACAAAATAAAAAAAAAGTATCGAGTAACGTCGAATAGCTGATTTCCTATAAAAATACTTACTGTGTTCGCGGGCCAAATACCTGGCAATGGCCATGGTTTCTGGCATTTTGTTGCCACCGTCCATCTCCAAGACGGGAACACGCATACAAGGCATATCTGAAAATAAAGGAAATGATTTAGAGTTTGAATCAATGCGGATATTTAATTAATCTATTACTAAGCAGAACCCGTGGGAATTCCACGGTAATGGAATATTTTTAAAACACATTATAACATTATAAATAAAATATAAAATAAAACAAATAATGGCGAATTTAGAACATTTTTTTAGCAAATTCTTTTTTTTACCTTTTAAAGTTTAGCTTTAAAAGGTAAAAAAAGAATTTGCTAAAAAATGTTCTAAATTTGCCATTATTTGTTTTATTTTATATTTTATTCATTTTATTTATAATGTTATAATGTGTTTTAAAAATATTCCATTGAATTGATAAAAAAAAAATATATATTTAGATTTTTTCAATGAAAATTCAACACACAACTCTTTGTTTATTTTCTGAATATTTTTATATAAATTATAAAAAAATAGATGTTAATGCATTTACACATTGTTTTTTTTTTTAATTTTAAAAGGAAATATAATAAAAATTGACCTCTCAAAAACGGAACAAAATGACACCAACCGATCCAATATACGACAATTTAACAGGCAAGACGAAAGGTAGAAATGAATTAAAAAAATAATTAAACGAAACGCTAGGTGCTATATTATAACGTGTATTTAAATGAAAACATGCTGCCTAAATCCACAAAGACTATCTATCTATCTATCTATCTATCTATCTATCTATCTATCTATTCCTTCTATCTCTATTTTTGAAAATGTATACTTTGCCGATTTTTTCTATTCTGAAACTGTAAACAGACAGCCATGTCCTTATTTTTTGATTGAAAATTTTTGGCGAGCAGATTGTTTTAATGACTTTTAACTGATAAAGAGCGACTATAAAGGGACGTAATTCGTTACTCATAAATTAATGTTTGCAATGATGATGTTTTTTGTGACACTGGACATAGATATATTAAATAATTGCTATACATTGCTATACAAGTCATATATAAAATATAAAATCAAATATGTATAAAATTATATGTAACAAAGATAAATATTAAACCATTAGATTCAATTTTACTAGAAAATATTGTGCTAGGACAAACATGATGCCATTATGCAAACTTAATGTATATATCGACGACAAACAGCAACATCACCGCTCTCCTCAGAAGTTCTCTATCCTAATAGATTCTTTCCTCCAATTTAAGATGTACTCTCTTGAGTTGTAAGCCATGTTTAGTTTCTGAACAGTTTCCGATGGTTAGATGTTCTACACAGGTCCCGGAGGTGACTGGTTCTGGAGTTAGAAGCAACAGAACAAAAGATTCTTCCCGTGTTGACACGAAGAAAACATATGCGAAGTTGCTACAGAAAAGGTTTAATTTTTATGGAGCAATTCTGGTTTATGATTGGTTGGTAGCAGAACGTGAATTAATTCGATTCGTCAGTTCCTAGCAGCATCATTTATAAATAGAATCTCCTGACTGTGCGGCATCATACCCCATTCACTCTTTTGAGATGATGGGATGTGTCTCCTAGCGGCTTCGGCTGCAGGGAGACAGGGTAGTACAGGTCAAGGATTCGTCACTTGACACTCAGCCCAAAAGGTGAGGGGCCGGGAACCGGCACAGCACCTGTTGGACTGAGGTACACCGCCTGGGTAATACCTAGGAGGTCCACCCTCCCAGGCCTTGCCACCGGGCTTTCCGGTGGGGCAAGTTTATTGCTTGCTGCCTGAGGCGCCCCGACCGGGGAATGCCGACGGGGTTACTCAGGCAATTTTTAAAATTGCAGGAGTGCCCCTCCTTTAGGGGAGCCTGCGGGTATCCCACTTTCCAGGCCTTGTGCCAAATATTGCCGATGTGGGCGGCAATTAAATATATACCCCATTATCACTCTGTTGTGATGGGATGTCTCCTAGCGGCTTCGGCTGCATGGAGACAGGGTAGTACCAGTCAAGGATTCGTCACGTGACACTCAGCCCAACGGGTGAGGGGCCGGAGACCGGCCCAGCACCTGTTGGACTGAGGTACACCGCCCAGGCCTTGCCACCGGGCTTTCCGGTGGGGCAAGTTTATTGCTTGCTGCCTGAGGCGCCCCGACCGGGGAATGCCGACGGGGTTACTCAGGCAATTTTTAAAATTGCAGGAGTGCCCCTTCTTTAGGGGAGCCTGCGGGGTTCCCACTTTCCGGCCTTGTGCCACATTTTGCTGATGTGGGCAGCAAATAAATATCTACCCTATTATAAACCTTTTATGATGGGATGTGTCTCCTAGCGGCTTCGGATGCCGACAGTGTAACTCAGGCAATTTTTAAAATTGCAGGAGTGCCCCTCCTTTAGGGGAGCCTGCGGGGTTCCCACTTTCCAGGCCTTGTGCCAAATAATGCTGATGTGGGCAGCATTTAAATAAATACCCCATTATATCTAAAAAAAATATTACAACATCCTCTTTGCTTCTTGTTTCGCGAATTGAGCCAAAATTAAGAAATTTAAATGTAATGTGAACAATTATTTCGTTGCAGAACTCCCCACATAGAACGCTTCTATACCTCTGGTGTCTAATTCACAGTAGCTCCTTAAATCTTAGTGGCATTGTGAATACAGCTTTTTTTTTTTTTTTTAAATATTTAAAGATATCGTTTACAGCAAATAATTTCTTCAGCAAACAAAGTTTCATTTCAAAATGAAATCTCCTTCTCTAAAATAAAGTAAGGCTATTAAAAGCTCCCACGTCTTAGCGGTTAATTACTGAATCATAGAAAAATACAAATGCGTTTATTAAAGTATTAATGGAAGTATAACAAATTGCTTTATATCAAATGAAAGGCACGCGGAAAACGCTGTTGCCCACATTGTTTGCATTTGTGAAAGATAGCATTGCTTTAGAATGGCCAGATCGTTCAAAGCATTCGATAAAACAATCTGTTCATCTGCTACAATAGTTGGTTGGTTGTTTTTGTTTTACGGCATATCAACCCTTTTCAGGTTATTTAATGCCGAATCCAAAGATTTTGAAGAAAATTTTTTGAATAGAATATATTTGTTGTTTTCAAGTCGGTTTCTATTTAACCCATAGTTGGGACCCTAACAGGTACTACCACTCCGGGTCAGAGTGGACCTGTGAGAAATGGTAATTAAAGGGTGGCTCCACACTCCCCAAAGCCCACAAGCTGGGGCCTCACCACTGGATATAGTTTAAGGTCATATCCAGGACCGCTACAATAGTAAAATATCAAACAAATTATTGGGAGAAAGAATAAAATAAGTTTATGTAATAGAAGATCAGGATAACATACGCGAACCGTTCTAAAAGTAATGCCTCCTATTTTTTTATTCCACCAGAATGGACCACAGGGGATTGCAGATTGCTTTGGTGACTGAATTAATGCATTCATGACCTGAAAGTTTAATCCGTCTGTTGCAGAAATTGACGGCGTGAGACTCTAAAACAAAAACTCAACCCCTATCATGGATGTGTGTCAGAAGTACAGATACGTCATTAAATTCCCAGCGAAAGTATATTGAGAATCGTGGTGACTATGTGGAAATATGAATTCTGGAGCACAAAATGGTCGCTTGTTTTAATGGTATTATTCCTATTTTCGTACCTCTTCAGTTGTTTGAGTTAAAAAAAATATAAGCAGCTTTATTTTTGGAATGGCCATCGTATGATAAAGCGTGCTTCGGGCGCCCATGAGAAGTCATCATTTATCGCCGCTAAAAGTGCATTGAGAATTATGGTGATTATGTAGAATAGTAAATTATGGAGCATAAAAGGTGGCTCGTTTTAATGATATCACTCCCATCTTTGTAGCTTTTCAACTTTTTGAGTTAAAAAAAAGAAGACTTTACTTTTGAAATGACCTTCGTATAATAGCAAGATGGACATATGAAATAATAGCGGCGCTACTGAAGTATGCACTATATCAAAAACATTTTCTCACGGTGTATGTTGGCAGCAGTTGTAGTACATTTCAATGTGAGAGCAAACATTCCACCGATTTCGCTTAAGAGAAAATATTGAGCCGGACTAAATATAAAAATCGATTAAATTGAATGAAATAAGCTTATAGTTATGGAAAACGCACAACTGCAATTGGTCTAGATAGATAGATTCCAAAGCAGATTTGTACGCACAGCTGTTGTTTAGCGAGCTCTATGACTAGTAAAGTTCCACTGCACCAAGCATAAGCAGTAGGTAATGTAGCAGTTTGATAAGGGACTTTCCATTCGATAGAAATGTTTCACGTAAACTGACTCGTATATTTAGAAAATAAACGTTGCATAAAATGCCCAATTAAGGAAGAGAACATTATTATTCCTTCTGGCATGATACTTATTTATTCTGGCTATAAATAAAGTAGTTCCGGACTTCTTGCCAACTCTAGCAATACCTCTTAAAAAGATATGCGGTTTAAGATTGTACAATCTTTGCTTCACTAGAGACCTTTTAGAGGCTGAACGTGGCATACTAACACACATGCAATTATTAGAAGAAGACAACTAAAGTCTTTACCGTTCCTGTATTTGTCCCATTCGTTGAACTCGAATCTCTTGTCCATGTATTTGACGCCGGCAGCGGCAAACATCATACGAAGGATCTCGGCACGGCCGCGGCCATTGAAGTAGTAAAGAGTGTAGTTAGGCATGCTGGTCAACGTAGAACGGTGAATTTTGGTAAGCTTGATCAAGGCGCTCTTCGACTCGAATGATACGGAAACAACGAGATTACTGACTTTATATAAAATCCACGAACAATCAAGTAATTAAACAAACAGATAAATACAACGCTAGACATTAGTCTGTATGTTTGAAAAGATATTTAATTATGCTGTGGTTGTTTGAAGACATTTTAGAGAAGACATGGAGAGTTTGAATTGTGATGTGTAATTTGAATTGCATTTGCGCCAATGACTGAATACAATAGCCAAACGTTGGAACGAACACAAAAAGTGTAAACCGTTTTGTTCGTACCCTGAGCGCAGATAGACAAATTGGTCTTTGTCATTCTTCTTGATTGAACCAGTAAATAATTTGTCGGCGTTCGTCTAAAGTACAATATGAATAAAAGTGTAAAAAAAGAATGTGCCAGGAATAATTAGTGCGATTATATCCATGTCTCGTACGTTTATCAAATGTACAAACCATTTATTGTAAACTAGCTGATGTACTCGCCATTTTTAGGGTACAACATTTTAAGAACTGAACCATTTACTGGGATATGCTAGTTTACAAATGTAGCATATTGCTACTGCGTTTATAAAAAAGACGAAGAATACATATGCATATCTTACAGATATAGATTCCAAATTAAATAAAACCTATCCTGAAAATTCAATTTATTGGGTGTATACTTCAAATGTCAGCGATAAAAATACTTACAGAATGTTTAACTATAGATATAAATGTTTATCCAAATTGAACAAACAAATTTTTTGTATAAAATATGTCGCCAGAAATATTTCGACAAATAATGGACGCCATGTTGAATTCTGATAAGGGCAAACCCATTAATAACAAATATGAACGAAAAATAAAAGTGGGCAAAAATAATAACTCATGATCAAATTGAAGAATATAAAATGAGTTGTCTCCCTTACAACTAAAATTATATTTATTTCTCTTTTTGGTAAAAATATGGCGCAAGGAATATTTCCACAAATAATGGACGCTATGTTGAGTGATTTGTATTTGGCGATACCTGATTTTTTGGTAATATTTTGATAAAAGGCGAAAATAAAGAATAAATTCCTGAACTTAATTTGAAGATTGAATAAAAAAATATATAATTTCATTTAATTTAATAAAATAAATCAATATTGTTTTTAATCAAAAATTTCTAAATGCAATTCTTTTAAAGAATTAAATACTGAGGATACATAATTGATGATAGTCTCGAAAACTAGTTTTTGTAACAGAGCGCGTATGGGCGTGTGTAAAAAAATCAGCAGCTGAAGAACATCAGGCTAGCGAAAATATTAGCAGTAGTAGCACGTATGTAAATTAGCGAGTGTGCGCGAGCGTACTTCACAAAATAGGAGAGATCGAAAAAAGAAACAAGTTGCCAGTTGGGGAAGGTGGGCGTGTATCTACGATGACGAGGTGGTAAGAACAGAGACACATGAACAAAGCTTCTTTCTAAGAAGTGCACGCCTGTCGAACTCCCTTCCGTTTGCCTGTTTCCCTACCTGACTATAACCTGGATGTCTTCAAGTCCAACATAAACAAATTCCTGATGAACCGCCTCCTTAAGTAAGAGACTTTATCAAAGCTTCAATACTAACGATCACTACGATACTATACAATTGATTACTGTACACGCAATAACCCTTATCCTTGAGTGGCTTCAGTGAAAGTGATTTTTGTGGGACGAACGTTTTTTTTTTACACGGGGGTCACCACTTATCAAGGCCCAGGAGCCACTCGGGGATAAGGGTTATTGTGTGTACAGTAATCAATGGGATAGTATCGTAGTAATAGTTAGTATCGGAGATTTGATAAAGTGTCATTACTTAAGGGGGCGGTTCATCAGGAATTTGTTTGTGTTGGACTTGAAGACATCCAAGTTGAATTCGGGGGTGGGGGACAGACAAATGGCAGAGAGTTCCACAGCCGTGCAGTTCTAAGAAAGAAGCTTTGTTCATGGAATCTACGTTTTGATTTAGGCACGGATAAAGAGTGGGAAAATTATTGAGAGTGGTTTCAGCTAGTCGAGTGTTTTTCGTGAAAGATTGGCGAGGGGGACCAGAGAATGGAGCTCAGACGAGCACTTGCCATGGAAATAACGATAAAACAAAGACAGGCTCGCATCGTCTCTTCTGTGGTAGAGAGGTTGTAGGGAAGAGAAAAGGGCACCCCCCACTAAACCACGAAGTCTATTTTGTACTCTGTCAAGGCAGGATAGACTATTTTTAGCAGCTCCTGCCCAGATGTGGCAGCAGTACTCCATCCTTGGACGTACTTGGCTTTTATACAGATAGAGAATTGCATCATTAGTGAGATATCTTCTGGAGCGGTAGAAGGATCCCACCATTTTCCCAGCAACCTTGGCCACAGACTTGATGCATGTGTTCCATTTCAGATCAGTAGTAAAGGTCAAACCCAATAGCTTATCAAAACATGGTGCCTCCCTAGACGAGAGCCATTCATTTCAATCGATGCCGGATGGGGATCAGAGCGTTTATGATGTAATGATAGGAGTTTGGTCTTAGATGCATTAAAGGTAACCAGCCACCTCTTCCCCCACTGAACCACACGCTCGAGATCTGAGGAGAGAAAATCAGAGAGAACGTTGCCATGTACGGCCTTTGATGTGTTGCCATAGATAGTTGTGTCATCAGCATAGATGTCAACGAATGATTTTAGTATGTGTTTTGGGAGATATCATTGATGTAGATGTAGATCATTCATGCGATGTAGAGTTGGGCCCAGGATGGACCCCTGAGGAACTCCAGTATTAATACTGTGGGCCTCTGATTTCTGCCCATCAACCACTAATCTTATGAGCCGATCAAAGAAATGATTTAATGATAGAGAAAACATTTCCAGTTATACCGTAGCTGAAAATCTTGTGAAGTAGGCCTTTATGCCATACCTTATTGAAGGCCTTTGATATGTCAAGAGCAATTGCCCTAGAAATGAAGCCTTTGTCAAGAGATTCGCTAATTCTATGTGATATAACTGTTAGCACGTCTGCTGTAGATCTAGCAGAACGGAAGCCATATTGCGTGCCACTAAGAAGGTTATTTCTGCTGAGGTGGTTGACTACTTCTCTATTTAATATGGATTCCAGCAACTTACTCATGACACTCAGGAGGCTTATTTGTCTGTATTGAGAGGGAGATGACTTATCACCTGAATTTTTAAATACAGGGCATACTGATGGGGGTTTCCAGGGTGTTGGAAAGCACTTCTCCTTAAGGCAACGCTTAAACAGTTTGGTAAGCATGGGGGCAAGTTCTGGTTGTAGCTTTTTTAATACTATGATTAGAATACCGTCAGGGCCAGTTGCTTTACTGGAATCAAGGTTCTTGATTAGCTTGGCGACCTCATGCACAGATATTTGTATGCTACCTAGCGTGTTGTGTGTTGTAGGAGGAAATACGGGGAGTTGATGGCCTTCGTCGCATAGGGTAGAATTTGCTGCAAAGTTCTTGGCAAATAGTTTGGCCTTGTCGGATGCTGACGAGATGACCTCTGGGCCATTGATAATGGTTGGGATAGAACGCACGCTTCTATTCAGGATCCTATTTGCTATTTGCCAGAACTGCTGGGAACCAAGCCGCTGCTCAGCTACTTTGGATTTAACGGATTGAGCATATAGCTCTCTTACATGTTTTATTACTCTTTTACAGTGATTGCTGGCGGTTCCGAAAGCAGCTTTAGTCTCAGTGCATCTATTACGGTGGTAGCTATGGAAAAAGTGATTTCTATGTGCGATGGCAGCAGCATATTCAGGGGAGAACCATGGCTGGCTGTTAGGGTTTTGTTGGAATCTTTGGATGGTATGAATTGGTCTATGCCAACAAGTAACCATTCGGTCAGGTCTGATACTATAGAGGACACATCCTTTTTAAACATGGAATGGAGAGGTAGATCAGATATGAATGTACGGAAGCTATCACAGTCAGCGATAGAGTATCGGTATACAGTACGATGGAGAGGTACGTCTGTAGACTTATATTTCATTTTTATCTTAACTGATACAACAGAGTAGTCGGAGGATCCCAGAGGATATAGAACGGCATATGAGCATAGCTCCGGGGAAGTGGAGAGAAAAAGGTCTAGAAGGCTTGCGTACTGACCGGTAGTATCGGGCACACGGGTGGGCTTGCGAACAATCTGAGTGAGGTCATAGACACTGGCAAAATCATGACAAGAACTCCCCTCATTATCAGTCTTATTTGAGTGGGTCAGCCATTCAACATTGTGGACGTTGAAGTCACCGCAAATGTGAATGTTAGCCGCGGGATGAGCAGACAGGATGTAGTCAATTTTCTCCGATATACTCTTAAAGATAGTAACTCCGCTGTTGTGGGGGTGATAGAGGGCAAATATAAATGCGGTGATGTAAGCAAGTGCATCCCGGAAGCACATATAAAGTAAGTTAGGGTCTTCTCTGGAGATATCCCTGCTACACGGGAAGCCATCTTTAACGTAGGCACATATTCCATGCCCATGGCGATCTTGGGGGTCAGATTTAGATGTTAAGTCAAAGTACCCATTAATTAAGAACTCATCTAGGGAGGTGGTCGGCCCTATTCCAGTTTCGCTTATTCGAACTTGTAACACCAAGGTCTACAGTCTGTGTTGTTAACCACTTGACCACCACCGCCATTTTCCGAACAATTACAATGATACTATGTTACATTTTTTGAGATGAGAATTTATTAATTGTATTATTTGGATTTTTCGGATTACTGTTATTATCTTTGTTGTTTTCTCACAACATTTCGGTCGATGTAATCTCCGACCTTCTTCGAGGGTATCTTGTCGAACTTAGAAATCTTTCTGACAAACTTGAGAATCTGCATGAAAGTTTGAGTTGAGCATAATCTCGTTTAATTAGCCATGGCAGTGTAGAAATCTTACGTAATTCGGAATTGTATTCTTAGTATTCGCCTGACAATGAATCCTTACAGAAGAACCCGTAGCGTAACGGATAAAGTAAAAAGTTTGAAGGCTTAATATTTTAAAATATGAATTTGAAACATAACAAAACATTAATTAATAATAAAAATATGAATCGAGAACTTAAAAAATAAATAAACAAAAATATATAAGTATCAATTTTAAACGACAAATAATACGTTTTCAAATATAAGTGTAAAACTTTAAAATTTAAGAAGAACCTTGCAAAATATTTAAAACTTAACAAACATGAAACATTAAAATGAAAGATAGTGCCCATATTATACCTCCCAACTAAGCTCCTTTAAAATACTCAATATAAACTGAAAATCGGGGATTAAAAATAATTGATGTCTTAAATCTATTCTTAAAATTTCACAAAAATCGAAAGTATCTGAATATATTTGTATTTGCAATTTAATTCTTCTTAAATAGATATTATATAGACGCACAAATACAACACACATGCGCAAATGAAGAAATGTTTCCCATGCGCACATATATCTATATGCCCAGACAAATAAATGAGTAAACAAAATCGGAAATAAATGATTAAAAAATCTATAAGTAAACAAAAAAAAAATGAAAATATGAAGTAAAAAATAAATTTGAAATGAAAATAAATAAATACGTAAATAAATTAAAACTTGCACAAATATAAATACTTGCTAACACGTACATAGCCATAAACATACATATACAAACCTACATGTACAAATATACACATCTATTATATAAATCTCACCTGTCTGTTTAAATGTATGTGTGCATGTATGTATGTATGTTTGTATGTCTTCCTAAAACTTTCGACAGAGGCGACGGATTTTCACGAGATTAGTATCGTTTTGAAGCTCAACCCATCGGAGGACATATATCACCATCAACTGGACACTTTTCTACAGGGAGGAGTCGCTTTTTTCGCCGATATGTTCGAAACTCATCCCCTCTTTTCGACTGTCTAGCCTACATATATAAACCTACATCACTTCCGGTGTGGCGATGGGCGCAACAGCAAAGACGTCACGTCTTTTTTCACGTTATTTTCCTCCTTCGTCGTACGGGTTCGAGCCTTATAAAGGAAAAGGATACTCTCAGGCGTGAGTAGCTTTCTACCACGGTAGAGACAGCCCATTTTCTTTGCAGCAGACTTGGCAATGCACTCAATATATCTGTTCCAACTCATGTTCCAACTTATGTTCCCCGTGGACGTTAAGTCGAGGAGTTTGAATGAGCTACTTTCAGGTAATGTCTTATTAGTCATGGCTATTAGTGGTTGAGAAGGTGTCTTAAAAGAAAAGACCTCAGTGCTCATCGACTTTTGTCTCCATTCTACCGCAGAGTGCCATTGCCGTGAATACGTGTTCACTCGTTTTCCTCTCGTATCTGTTATAGAGCATGGTGCCGTCAGTAAATATACCCATCTCAGAGACAATTTTATCAATGAAGTCATTTATGAAAATCTGGAATAATAAAGGTCAAAGAATTGACCCCTGCACATCTATATTATATTGTTTTGATGTACGATCATTGAGGACACCTGGATTCTTCTTTTACTTAAGAAGGATTTAATTATGTTAAGTATTCGCCCAGTGATACCGTATGATCTGATTTTCATTAGAAGACCATTGTGTTATACCCTGTCAGAAGTCTTAGATATATCTAGGGCTACTGCCTTCCCTACTTTATCCAGTGTTTTGTATAAACGTTCAGAGATTACAGTTAGGGTATCTGTAGAAGTGTAGCAGCTGTGAGGTGGTGGACTAGAGGTTGATTAATTATGGACTCAAATATTTTGGTGAAAAGAGGGAGGAGGCTAATGGAGCGATAATTTAATGGGTAATTTCTTTCGTCAGAATTCTTGTAAACTGGTACCACAGAAGCGGTTTTCCAGCAGTCGGGAGAGCAAGAATCATTGAGACATTTGTTGAAAAGTTTGAGGAGAACTGGACCAACCTTAGTGGAGCATTTTTTTAAATAGTACAGCCGGGATGGGATGAGGTCCACATGCCTTTGAGGTTTCTTGTTTTTTTTTTTTTAATGATATCAGATACTTGAGAAGGAATGATTTTCAGATCATCTAGTATGATTTCTGTCCGCAGAGGAAAATCTGTGAGGGAGTGGTTTGCTGGGAACAAAGTAGAGTGGCAGGCAAACCGATGGGCAAGTAGATTAACCATCTCGGTTTCCATGCAAATTTTCCAGAAATCGCGAGTTCCTAATTTCTGCGCTTCAATGCGTTTTCTGGTGGTTTCGGTAGATTTTCTCTTGGCTGTGGCTATTTCCTTCTTACAATTACTACTAGATTCTATATACTTTTGTCTTTTTGTACTGGATTTATGTCGGATAAATCTGTGGTATGCATGCTCTCTTTGAGTAATGGCAGCTATGCAAGTAGAAATAAACCATTGGGGAGTGTGGGGTTTATTATTGCGTCTGGGAACAATTGCCGCTTTTAACCATTCAGTGGTCTTATTTGCGCACTGTTCAGCCGAAAGGGAAAATATATTTCTCCACGGAGCATCTTTTATGTGATCCTTGATGGCCTCCCAGTCAGTCTTATTGTAGTACCTTGTCGTTTTAAGCAGTGACTCTTCAACTGGGGATCGAGAACTTAGGGTCATATATATAATTATCACAACATCATCAGCATTACCGAGAGGGCAATGGGTATTTGTTTCGAAGTTATCAGGAAGTCAGAAATAGTTCCAGAGATAGGTTTGCTGGTCCTGACGATCTAGATACGTGATTGATTAAAGTACTATCTTATATTTGAACGAAAAGTCCAAATACATCCCGTAAACTCTGAAAACATTGCAATACCTCACATATTTTATATTAAATGCAAAGTAAAATGTCATACAAATATTTTCCAGAAACAATAAGTAAAAATCATATACGCCAGACACTTCAATAATTTGCAGCACTCTAGGTATTCCAATAATACAAACTACAACACAAATTATAAAACAATATCAGCAACAAAACGTTTCCAAAGCAAAACTACATCTAATACAGATATACATTGCATTTCAATTACACATCCAACATTTTAATTATAACGACCGTATTTGTTTCAGAAAAGAACAAAAATTTCAGCAAATCTTTTTAAAAATCATACTTTCTCCTTAAAATTCGTTTTAAAACCATCACTTTACACATTTTCCTATAACAAACAGTATGGCCATTTTAGCTTCTTACATTAATTGGCTAAAAGAATTGTTTGTGGGTAATGCGTGCTTTGCAAACGTCATGTGTCCATTAATAATTTACTTTCGTAAGAGTTTGTCTTTTCTGGGAATTAATTTTTCCCGTCCTTGAACGGGTAATCATCTACCACATATACAAAAAATAAATAAATAAATAAATAAAATAAATAATAAATAAATAAAATAAATAAAACAAATAATAAATAAATAAAAATATAGTTACAGAAAAATAAAGACGGTTTTAATGAAGCATATTTATTTTCTTTATTGGAAATAAAATCAACGTTTCAAAGCAAATTTCGCCAAAATCCAAACGGCGTCTATTTATCTTTCAAAACGTCACACTAATACAATTTGATTCGTTTTCATTGGGGCGTGGTAATTTGAATCCTTGTGTCGTCCTTACCAACAGGAGTTGCAACGGCTCTTCAGGTAACTGCAGATTTTGGGGTGGCTGGCGAAGCGGTTGTAGAGACCCATCATTCTTGGGTAGCTGCTGAACATGTTGGGGTAGGAACTGTACATGTTCTCCATGCAGCAGTAGAACATCATGTCACACCACATCATCTGGAAAAAGGAAGAACAAAGTTATTTATTTTAGACAGTTGTACGACGAAGAAAGATAAATATACTTATTTTTTATGAAATGAACAAAGTGAAATGTTAAATAAAAATGTCCTACACTGACGATCGTGAAAGCATGAAACATTAGTGTCCTTTAGTATAAACGATAATTATTGGTCCACCGACAAAAGGAGAGTGGACCTGTAAATTCACCCTTGTCCGTTTGTCCGTTCGTCTGTTCGTCCGTTCGTCTGTCCGCACTTTTCTCAATAACTAAACCTTGAAACTTTTTTAAAATTTTGCACAAACATTAAACGTGATATGAGTAAAATAAGTAACAGAATGAATTTTCTCGGAAAATTCCGCCCCCCACCCACCTGGGATGCCTTTCGGGTTAAAATGGCTAAAATTGACACTTTTGTGCTTATTAAAAAAATTGATGCCTTGGATTTTTATAAAACTTTCTGAAAAGTTGTAACTAACTGATTTCTATACAATTTTTTTTGTCTAACTTCACGATAACTCTTGGGTGTGCCCCATTAACTCTTTTAGGGCTAATAAAATCACTCCATTTTTTGGAACTATTTTACCATATTTGTCCAAAGTTTTCTGTGTATGTCTATTTATTAGCAGTTTTGCATGGTGCTGAACTCAAATTTAAATATGTTAAGGCCTTGGGAACGTTTGGGGCTAAATGGAGGGGTGGCAAATGATGGACTTAGTCATTTCTTTTTTTTTTTTTGCATAGTGCAGAACTCAAATTTACATATGTTAAGGCTTAAAACTTCACCGTTTGTTCATTTTCACCAGGATTTGACGTCTCCTGGGGACTTTTTGGCTAAATGGTGTGGGGAAGGGCAAAATGCTGAACTTAGTCATTTTTTATGCTTCGTTTACTGTGCATTCACGGGGGCCCATGCATGCTTCACTTGTTTATAATTTATAATTATTTCGCCCCAAAAACTGAGCACTGTCTGGGAAATAAAAGGCGATCGGATGGCCTTATGCGAGATCGCGATTTCCGGTCGCTTGATCATGTTAAGCCTGTATTTGACTTTATAAATGTTAAATTTCTCTTAATTCTCGTGGCGGTTGTAAGGTTCCTTGTCAAAGGTGGCTTCGTAGGCGGGGGAGGGGGTCGAAGCCTTTAACCAGCGACAATCGTCACTGCTTGGTCTGATAAGTGTGCAAGCATAAAATACTAATGTCTCTAGGTACAAAATAATTATTTATAATTTACATATGTGGATAACAATACAACGATATTCCGAATTTCAAAGTTTTATTCATCTTATGTATTCTTTCTTTGAACATGTCAAACATTCCATATATTTTTACAGTAGCTGTTTCATTACCTAGAATCAATCAATTATTATTATGTCAATACTTAATATATCCATCATAGACTCTTCAGAAAACAGGAATTTATTTACTTTAGAAAGAAAGAAAAACAAGCCGATGAAATTATGTAGGAAAACATATTGCTGCCATTTTAAATTTGAGGGAGAGTTACCCTTATTTATTTTACGTATTAGTAGCGTCCTAAATTATGAGATGAAAAAAATGAACGTATCTCTTAGTAAGGTGGGGTTGTCTCTCTCGGCACAGTGACCTTGTGTAAAACAACGCCGCATGAAGACTACGTGTTGTATTATTAATATTATTAACTTTGTTACATAAAAAAACCCAAAAAAACGCCGCAGTTTTCTTTTTCTTTTTCTTTTTTTTTGTAATGTTTTGACTTGATAAAAATATCGTTGGTTTTCTCATCCTAAATTATGAGATGAAAAAAATAATTCCTCTACAATTCCATTTCTTGTTCTCTTTCGGTGGAGGCGCAGTCCTTCACGACTGAGACACTTTTTATTTTTGTACCTTTTCTTCCACGTTAAAAACCGACCCTGGTGTCTAACTCTGTCCCGTGGGGAGGCATTGTAAATAGGTACAATTATTGTTGCATTTTCATTTTTTGTAATGTAGTTGATCCCCCCCCCCAAAAAAAAACCCGATTCTCTTAATAGTAAACTACATTTTGTATTATTACTGTTATCAACTTTGTTAGATTAAAATAAAAATTCGTCACAGTTTTATTTATGTTTTGATTTAATAAAAATATCGTTATAGTAGCGTCCAAAATTATGAGATGACAAAAATGAACGAATCTCTTAGTAAAATGGAGTTGTCTCCCCCTGCACAGTGACCTTATGTAAAACAGCGCCAATAATTTTCCATATCATTTTAATTTACATTAAATATTTATAATTTAATAATTTATACAAAAAACAAAAACAAAAAACTAACACTAGTACAACTAGTGTGTCAATATTATCTAGTACGAAAATAACTTGTTACGTTTCGAAACAAAACTCGATATTTTATTTTACTTATAATCTTCATTTTTTAATGCTAGCTATATAATTAGAAGATAAAAAATATTTGTATCAAAAGTGTAACTCTATTCAGATAAATATATGTTGTCTAATATTTTTTGTTAATTACTTAACACTTTACTTTGTATAAAAAAAGAGTTGTCTATACCAAGCTACTGATTTTGTAAAGTACATTCTAAGGGACAATACTCTACATTAGAAATAAACTTATTTATCTCCCTTATATTTAAATGCAACTTTACTGACTGAGTTTTACTACGACATTATTTTCGCTTGAATGCCAAGCAATTAAACGTATGTATATATGTATGTAAGTGTGTGTAATTATATATATATATATATATATATATATATATATATATATATATATATATATATATATATATATATATATATATATATATATATATATATATATATATATATATATATATATATATATATATATATATATATATATATATAATTACACACACTTACATACATATATACATACGTTTAATTACTTGGCCCTCGGGACAAGATCAAAGTGTAGTATCTGTTCTTCAGGTGCTGCTGCTGCACTTCTATTTCTTGTTCTCTTTCGGTGGAGGAGAAATCCTTCACGACTGAGACAATTTTTATTTTTGTACCTTTTCTCCACGTTAAAAAACGACCGTAGTGTCTAACTCTGTCCCGTGGGGAGGCACAGTAAATAGGTACATACATATATACATAGGATATTTATTCATTAATATCAATAATTATTACGATCACTATGATAACAACAATCATGGTTATAATTAACAATAATTAAGTAATTATTTTAATTTTAATTTTGTGAATTTTAAGTGTGAAAATTAAAGATATAATATCTATCTATCTATCTATCTATCTCTCTATCTATCTATCTATCTATCTATCTATCTATCTATCTATCTGTGTGTGTGTGTGTGTGTGTGTGTGTGTGTGTTTAGATGTTTGCACTGAGATACTCAGGAATATTTTGATACAAAGCAACCACTAACCTGATCTCCCATGAACCACTGGTTTCCTCCATTGCGCATGCACAGAGTCCTCTCCATGAAGGGCATGATCCTATTGAAGGTGTTCATGTATCTCCAGTACATGTAGTTCTGAGAAAAAGTAAAAAACATGAATTAGTTGATGATATTTTCAGGCGTAGTCGATTATAAAACGTAATGCGAGTTCTGCCACACATTTCAAAACGTAGCGCTTTCCATAAACAACGTTCTGAATAAAACCTAAACCGAATTAATTTAAATAAACATATTTCTGCAAATAGTACTTATATTTTTTCCTCATCGTCACAGCATTATTTTACAAGTAAATTGCAGTAAGAGATAAGAGATAAGAGATTGGCCAGGAAGTAAGTGTAGTATCTGTTTTGATACTAAACTTCACCTTTTCTGACCTCGATCAGTGGAGAAGAAATCCCTCTAGACTGAGGCAATTTTTATTTTTGTTCTCGTACAGAGTTCCCCTTTTTGGGAAGCTAGATTTAATCACATTAAAAACTGAGCCAATGTCTAACTCTGCCCTCGTGGGGAGGCAAGTAAATATGAACAGTAAGAGATAAAGATAAATAGTTATATCAAATGTGAATTGTACTAAAGTTAGATTGACAACATTTATTATAATATAAACATCGACCTTGGGGTTTGTATATCTATACACATAGATTCAAAAAAGTTCTCAAATAAAAAACTATATAACAAATAAATGTTATCAAAGGCAAGATAAGTTACTTTCCTACCTAACTGGATGCTTTTTTTAGTGTTTTTATTTAATGTAACATGCTTATTCAGCTCGAAAAACATACAGTGTTTGCCAATGTATTTGAAAAATGCAAATGGCGGTAGGCTCTATGTTGAATAGTTTGGGAAAATGAGTTAAAACTACAAAACTCTACAAAATACTGTTAGAAACCCACCGAATATCTATTAGCCTATGTTACAGTAACACATATTCAGTGGGTTTCTAACAGTATTTTGTAGAGTTTTTTTTTTTTAGTTTTAGGTCATTTTCCTAAACTTACGTATTCAGCACAGAGTACCCCGCTATTTGCAATTTACGAGTACATCGGTAAACACTGTATGTTTTTCGAACTGAATAAATACTTTGCATTAAATAAAAACACTAAAAAAATTATCCAGTTAGGTAGAGAAGTAACTTATCTTGTGTTTGATAACATTTATTTGTTATATATTTGTGTTTTGACAACTTTTTCGAATCTATGTATATAGTAATACAACCCCAACCTTGTGCAAACGTTTATTTTAAAATAGAAAGTAAATTTAAATACTTCTTTCTATAACAATTGCATCTCTGTAAATACAAGATTTCCACAGCATTCTGTCATTTAGTTGCTTATTGATAAATGCTTTCAGTTAAAATAGCTCTGTTCGAATTCGCTCATTTTTACATAGTATCTGATAAGCGGTTTTTTTTATTAGTGATTTCAGCACGCGTGTAGCTATACCTTCCTCCACATTAATAAAACCTCACCCACACTCATCCAACAGAGAGATGTGGTATGCTTGATTGGATTAGAGTTTGTTAGAGCTATTTTTTAGCATTACATCGTGCGTTAGATAAATTCGTCTTATTTAATATGCCGATTAAAAGATATCGTAAAAGTTCTCGAATTGCATCAATACTTAGAAATAAAATACAGCATTGGATATTTTTCGGAATATTTTGTAATGAAATGTGACTCACATCGTAATTGCCGCACATGCTGTCACCACCGAATCCCCAGTCGTTCATGTTGTACTGTGGATAGAAAAAAAACAAAAAAAAAAAACAAAGAAAGATATTTAGAAACGTTTGTGATAACGATCAGAAACAAAACAAAAGTGGTTTCGTTTTTTTTTTTTATCTAATCGACTCAATGTTCTATGGCACACAAATATAACTTTGCCTCTTTCTCTCTACGTATTGATACCCCCTCTCTCTCTTTTTCTCTCTCTCTCTCCTTTGTATTGCCTCTTTCTGTTAATGTATGTGCTCTCTCTGTCTTGCTTTATATTGCTACACAATGGATGGTCATATGTCGGATAGCGATTACATCAGCTAATATTGATCTTCACTAGGTTTGACAACACCGAATCCCTAATCGTTCATGCTGCACTGTGAGAAATAAAGAGAAACATTTAAAAACATTTGTAATTGGTGATTAGAATACATTAAGATCGACTTGCTGGATCTATGAGCTAGTAAGGATAAGGAATATGTGACAATATGTAACAATATGTAACGTTATAAAATAAATTTCACGGTTCATGAATGAAAGTTACAAGGCTGAAAAATGAGTAGTTTTTGTAATAAACAAAAAGTCGCCATTCGGAAGTGACGTGGCAAATAATAATATTCAATCTTTGGTTATGTCTTTGAGACAGACTTTGAGATAGACGTGTTTTAGAATAGTATATTGTTAATTAAAAATGTATTGGCATTTTAACCATATTAACTATCCAATATAAAAATGTAATGCAATAAATAATTAAGAAAAAAACATAAGGATATTACATTCCTAACACATTGATACACAAGTTAGAAAAGCATTTCATCCAAGGCATGAAAATTGTTAAACAAAATGTTTTTCTATAGGCTTTAAAAATAAAGGTACAAGATTCATTTTGAAATTTATTTATCTTCAAAGTGTACTTTTATAAATTTTACAAAGTAAGGTATGCAAATTTAATACCTTACTTTGTAAAATGTATAAAAGTGCACTTTGAAAATAAATAAATTTCAAATTGAATCTTGTACCTTTATTTTTAAAGCCTATAGTAAAAACATTGTTTAACAATTTTCATGCCTTGGATGAAATGCTTTTCTAACTTGTATCGTATCTTTTTAAGATTATATTTTATTTAATTTATTAACTTGGATTTAAAAAAAGATGAATGTGCTTTTGTATGTATTTATAAAAACTCTTCGCCTCTCTTTTTTTCAGATTGTATTTCTCCTCACACCACAACTCATTTTTGCAACCCCTCTTTGTATTATTACAGGTCTGAATATTCTCTCTGTTTCAGTTTGTAATTCCCCTCACACCACACCTTTTTTTGCAACTCCCTCTTTGTCATACATGTCTGAATAATGAGAAAATCTGAATTTTTTTAACAAAAACTTTAAAATAACTTTTTTATATTAAATTTTTTTAAACTTCTTTCAGAATAGAAAATCTTTACAATTTGATAAGGAACATATTTCACATAGGTTTCATTAAAAATATTCAGTAGATAACGAGAAAAATAGAGATGAAAATTTCAAAAGGAGTGTATAACTGGTTACGCTCAATAGTAGTCCTCACTAGCGAAAGACTTTGTTATTGTTATTCTATTATTATTATTATTTAAAACATTTTGTGTCCTGCGCTTTCGCGCGAGGACTAATATAACAGTTTATATTTTTTTAAATTTATTTTTATCTATTTTATACGAGCAACTTTACGCCTATGTACCACTAATTCTAACGCCGGGCAATACCAGATTGTATTGTTGGCAAACTAGGGTCCAGATGTGGTTAACACTTGGTAAAAAATCCAGATGTCCCAATTGCTGTATATCAGAAAAGTAAGATTTCTCAGTATTATATCAGTATTAAATGATATCAGTTTTGGACGGCGCTTGCGGATCTCGGCGAGAGTTGACGTCAAATCGCTCACATGTCTTATGTTGAAGAAGAATTTCAAAATAGTCTAATTTCGATCATGGATAAAAAGGATTATTGTCATGTCTGTTTTCGATCGGATCGACGTAGAGGTCGAACCCCTCAATTAGCTGATGAAGCGCATTTTTGTTAAGAAAATAGAAAGAAAACAAAATGATTTTCCAGAAGAAGAAAGATAACAAGAAATTGAACGACTTAAGGAAGAAGAGGGAGAAAGGCAAAGATAATTAAGAGGGAGAAAGAGAGAAGGACGTTGGGAAAATAAATAGAAAGAAAACAAAAAGAAATTAAAAAAGAAGGTTAGGTGAGAGTGAGAGGATTTCAAAGGAAAGAAAAAGTAAGAGAGAAGGAAGTGTTAATCTCACATAGATGGGTCAGAATTAGTGGTTTTGAAAACCACTAATTCTGCTCCATCTATGTTTTTCATAAAAACTAAAAGCACGGCTGGACAGAGCGTCTTTTACCATCAGTCCAGCCAGAGTGCAGGCTTCTGTCTTGTTGACTTTTTCCTCCTTCGACCAATAAAACTAATTGAAGAATTTGATTTCTGTTGCAAATCCTGCATCTAAAAGCATTAGCTTGTTCTTCGTAAATCCGAGAGAAAACCCGAATCTTTGCACGAACTCATTCAAATTATTTTATGCAAATAATTATTTCTGTTAAGAAAATGGTTTTATTAAGTGCTGATTACCGGATGAATTGGAGAATGACACAGTTAATTTCAGATCTACCTTGAAAGCTGATACCCAAGCTGCTGGTTGAGTGAAACAGCATATCAGCACCACCAGGGCACCTGTGAAGGAATAACTCACCCACAACGTCGGACAACAAAGCGGTCAGCCAACGAGTTAAAAGGTATTGCTATCTAGATTTAGGGTCGTGCGAGTTTTGTGCCTGGTGAGGGTCTGGTTACATTTTGAGGAGTTCATCACTAGACGAACTTAAAAGCGGAACCACTAGGACTTAGGGTTGGTGCACATCTTCTTGCCCGTATGCACGACCTGCCTACAGAGAGATTACATTTGTGGTCCCGTGACGCAGGATTGTACGTAACACACCTCCCATCGTACTACACCTATACCTGAATATAATGATGGGATAGGCTGAAATCAGCGAGAAAATATGAGTTATATTAATAAATAACATTCACCGCTTCTGAAATGGCTGGCTCCAGGGAGGTAATTCATTAAAAGAGTTGTGTCCCTTAGATCAGTGCGTAGTAAGTAATTATTATTCTCAACATTAAACAACGACCTTAGTGTCTAACTCTACCCTCGTGAGGAGGCAAAGTAAATAGGAATATAATGTGTTGGAGTGAATTTAATTAAACGATAACTATTTGTATTCGATATGAATAGAGGGTTGATATAGAAACTACGATTACACACTTCTCAGCAAAAGCTTATTAATCCTATATCTGAGGAGGCGGGATGTAAATAATATTCGAAACAGAGAGGAGGAGAAAAAAAAAACAAAGTGTAGCGAAAGAAAAGAGTGAAGAGAGAGGTTAAAAGATAGAAGAGGGACGTAAAGATATATTTAATTGTATATATATATATATATATATATATATATATATATATATATATATATATATATATATATATATATAGCAAATCATGACCAAGGCTAGGACAACAGCATATTCTTTTCATTGTTTTGACAATCGAGTGTGTATCCGTTGATATCTTATATGCTTTTATACAGAATGATGTGGTCTCGGTTGATTAACTATGTCTTACTGTGTCGGATATATACTCGAGAGTCAAAACAATAAAAAGAATATGCTGTTGTCATCGCCCTAATAATGACACAACGAGCCACGGTCAGTCTAACTCACCCTGAAGTTTCCGTTCTTCCAATGGTAGTACCTCATGTAATCGTGCATGATTTCATAAAAGCAGTCGCTGATGTAGTCACACCTGAACATGTCCATGGGACTCTTGGGGTAGAAATCTATGCAGAAATATTAAATGAAGACTATTAGCATCATAGATGTTGTAAACATTCAAATCATAATTATATTCATTAATATATAACCCTAATGGACTCATGTGTTTAACAGTTCATATGTAACTGCAATACAGCTTTAAAATAAGTCGGTTTTTAATTGTTTATGATTGTTATAAAAGTTTCAACAAAATTACTATCCTTATTTAGAAAGCCATTATTTACATGGAAAGATAGGGCTTTTTTTTTTTTTTTAACTATTCTTGAATTTCACTTAATAATTTAATAAACAAGAAATCCACTAAAATTGAAATTTAACTTGATTTCATACCTAAAAATAACACTACAAATTAAATAACAAATGTTGTTGTTTGTGGCACATAAGTCCGTATACAGGACTATACGCGTGGTATTTTATTCCACTAATAGGATGTTCTATAAAAAGAAACTTTCTTCATGGGGATTCCATTTAGTTTTTTTTTTTACACAATAAGACGGAAAGAAAAATCTTTGATATAACCAGACGAGTTCTTACTGTAGTTATCTATTAGGGATGTCGGGAAGTAAATATTAGTTCAACTAGTGTGCATTTCGAAAGTTTCTCATTAAATGCATATCAACACGGCATGGCGACGAACGGAAATATATTTAATGCCCCAGCGAATTAGGCGAAGGATTCAGAGATCAGTTCCCTACAAAAAAGAAAAAAAAAAAAAACAAAACAAAAAAAAAACTAAACGCAAGCGTCGAATTGTTATATGAAAATTGCGTCACGTGATCGACATATATTTTTTTCGAGCAGTTTTCACTCGGGAAGCCAAGAGAAAACACGCGCTGACAATGTAAAAAAAAAGAAGAAAATTTCCTGATACCTGTCCGTTTATTAGACGAGGTTTAATTAGGTAGGGAAATTAGGTTAAAGGTATAAATAGTCTTTTATAAAGAGTTAGTATAAGCTGTGTTTGGTTAGTCAGCTTTTTCCAAGCTATGTCTTCGTTCACACCCACCCAATGGGGTGAGGTTGATGCAAAGTTGATGTTTAACGCTGTAATTTCATAAGAAACGAACGCATCAAGTCGCATGAAACATTGAGTTACGAGATGTTTTTTTCGTGCTTTTATGTCAGACATTATTGCAAAAACCAGGCGACAGAGGAAGGAAAAACTTCGGCTGCCACATAACCAGCGCTTCTGTCTACAGATGCATCATGTGTGTTGAAGTATGCTGCAGAAGATGTGCTGTGCGCAAATGAGAACATCGTCAATAAAACAAGGTTAGAGACTGAGGGTCATGTTAAAATGGCAAGAAATGGCAGAAACCCTACATCAAGATCTAAAGACAGTCAATCTATATCCTAATCACACCTCATTGTATGTCGAAAGGAAAAATTCAGTACGAAACCAACAACGCAGGATACACGAATAAAAAAAAAACAATAGGTAAAAGTACATAATAGTTAACACTCAAGAAGTCGTAAACAAAGTAAAACACACACAAAAAACACAATTTATATAATGCATATAATAATTATATTCTCTACAGGACTCGTATGGTTTAAACGTATGGAAACAATTTGTAAGAGTTTTTATACGGTTTAAAAATTCTTGGAAATGTTTTACGCATATTAAAACTACGCGGATTCTGCCATTTTGTTTAGTTTACAAGTTCTCTAGTATTTGCTATCTGTACTTTTGACGTTAAAAAATCGCTTGAAAATTATTGCAACGCGTTTCAACCGCACGGGTTAAGTTGAGAATTTAACTCTAATGCGTTTTTTTTTTGCAAATTCTGAGCTGTTTTAGCAAACGATTATTTTAATGATATTTTCAATGTAAAAACGATAAATACTGTTTTAATCAAGCAAAATTGTTTTCATCATTCGAATGAGATACTTACTGTATTCACGGGCCATGTACCTGCAAATGGCCATTGTTTCGGGCATCATGTCGCCATTGTCAAACTGCATACAGGGAAGATAGTTACAAGGGAAATCTGGAATAAGAAAAATAAATAAATGAAAATAAATGAAGAGACAGAAACAAATCCACCCCTGTCTATATAGCAATATTAAACATCAACACACACATACGAACACGAACGCGCGCACACACACACACACACACACACACACGTATATAGACGCAATCATGAATCATACGCAAAAGTTATACCCAGATTGGAGTACATACACGCAGAGAAACAAAATATTTGACAGCCTAATCTTTTCCTTAGACTTGGTAATGATTTTTTAATTCAATATTTGGCCTTGCGATACTTCACACATCTATGGTTTTAATCGAAACCTTTTCTTTTATGGAAATTGCTCCAGGCAAAGCATGAAACCACTTGATGTAAGGATGTAGAAAATACTTCAAAGTCAAAAACTTGCTAACAATAAGTGTTAGATAGAATAGATTCTGACCCAGAAAACAGCAATTCTTTCTTCTTCGTCAAAAACATCACTCCTGGAATATGAGGACTAAAGGACAAAATAAAGGAAGCGAGAGTTACAGGGTTGTTGAAAGTAAAGGCAATAGTCCTTTTCTACTCTCCTTAATGCGCATATACAGTTTGGAATGTTTTCATTAATAAAATTAATACTAAACCTTTAATTTTATAGTTTCTTCACTAGAACTAGTAGACTTTGGAATTTTTATGTTCTGCTTCCGCGGCAGTACTAACATGTGGAAGTTTGTAATGTAAACAGACATATCGCTGCTCAACTCCATGCTTAGATTGTCCCTATAAGAACGATCGCTCATAATAGTCTCGTACATGTCAAGTGAACTGTTTTTTTGTTATGAATATGTGTTGAAAAGCTTTAAACCTTAAATGTTTTCACCTGTCGGCAATAATTTTATTAAATATGGGTTAATCAACGTTTGTTTCTCCAAGACTTTGTATCCTTATCTATTTCAATTACACAAAATACACGTTAAATTATTCCACTGATTCATGACTGAAAATGTTTGAGAAAGAAACCCTCATGTCCATTCGTCCAATTAGCAATAATACACAATTAACTACTAAACTAACTCCAAATTCTGTCAATCACTTTCCCACTCTCTCACGGGTTTTGTTTTACCTTCACAATTCACAGTCTCTCATTTTTTCTCTCTTCTGTTCATCGCCTTTCTATCTCCGTTTATTAACAAACCAAAGTAATAGAGATTAGAAAGAATAAAAAGATTCGAATAGTTCATTAAACAAGTAATAAATAAAACAGTAAAGCGCTCGACTATAGTCGAGGGTGACCCAAATGCTTCCTTATATGATAAGGTAGCATTCGGGTCACCCTCGACTACTACACCGAGATTTAGGCGAGTGTCACTCATTTTTTTTTTTTAGAATTATTCCATTCATCATTTATCTTCACCTTATAATGCTGATTATTTGGCAAGGGGACATCAAGTACAAATTTTAAGGTCTTTGGTAACTCGATCGAGTTGACCCTTTATTTCTCTGCCCATTAATGAAAAATCTTACTATTACGCCAAATGAGTATAATACGATTTAACGTATAAATGAAAAAGAAAGAAAGAAAAAAAAAAAGAGAGAGAGAGAGAGAGAGAGAGAAATATATCGAACAGAAAGCTATTGGTTTAGGTTTATTTTTAAATTTAACTGGCTTTGCACACTCATTTTCTGAATCAAACAATCTAACCTGAGCTCAATGGGATATCCAACGGGTCACATTGTTCTTGTTTCTTATAACTACAGATTTATTTACTTAAGAGAAAAATAAGAAGTTTGTGGGGCGGATATTAATTGCATTGAGAGTCTATATGACCCCATTATTATTTCATCAATCGTTTGAGCGAGCGAAAACAGTGGAAATAAATTCCTCGGTGTCATTGGAGGAAATGAAAGTGAAGCCACTGTACTTCATAATTTCAAGTACCTGTTATTCGCATTCAGTTACTCATATAAGTACTGGCCTTGCACAACATTGCTTAACCCAGATTACCAACCACGAAACGATATTTAAAAAAAGACACAGCTAAGTTTAAAGAATAAAGAGAATGACCGGTTCCTTACCATTTCTGCAACGATCTGAGAAGTCGTACGTCTTTTCCATATTAATCAGACCAAATTAACGGAAGTTATTCTCGGTTTAGAGCCTTGGTGTATTTATTGAATATTCGTCTCAGCGTTTAGGCCGATGTAAACTCCGACCTTTTTTCAGATGTATCTTTACAACGACTGTTACTGGTGAATGGTGGAAATAATTTTTTTTTTCTAACAAACAATATTCGTGAGCACATTCACCAAAAAAGAAAAAAAAAAAAAAGAAAAAAGCAATTATCAAGATACAGCTGAAGAATGTCGGAGATTATATCGGCCGAAACGTTGTGAGAATAAAAACAAGATGAGAAGAATAGAAAATAAAAAAAATGCATATCATCAACACTTAACTAAAAATCCAGAGACATTATACAAAATAGTAGGTTTCGTTATTATTAAATTTCTTTTCCAGGTTCTTGATTCTAAAACATATTTGTAAGCTTTTCTAAATGAAAGATGTTTTGAGCAAACCAGGTATAAATTAAAAGGCAGCTGCACATACCCTCTTGCCAGCTTACTACAATCTGATTGTCTTCAAGTCCAACGTAAACAAGTTTTGATGAACCGTCCTCTTAAGTCATCCAATTTACAAAATTCCCACTACTTATGTTTACTACGCTATGATCACATTGACTAATGTATACCCATTAACCCTTATCCTCGAGTGGCCTCCGGGCCTTGATAAGTGGTGATTCCTGTGTAAAAAAAATTGTAATGAACGGCTCTCGTCTTTCTTTGACAAACTTCTTTGACTGACCTTCACGTCTGACCTGAAATGGAAAACTTATATCAGATCCGTTGCTGTAACCACTGGAAAAATAATAGGATTATTAGACTGCACCAGAAAGTATCTCACTCCCGACGCCGTTCTCTACCTATACAAGTTTCAAATACGTCTGAGGATGGAGTATTGCTGCTACATCGGGTAGCTCTTCCTAAGAGTACCTTTTCATACAAAAGATTCTTCGGGATTTAGTGGATGAGGACCGCTTTGCCTCCTTACTTTCTCTTTCTCACAGAAATAACGTTGCGAGTCTATCTCTGCTCTATCGTTATTTTCATGGTAGGCGCTCGACTGAGCTCTAATCCATGGTTCACCTTGTAAAACGTTTCTAACTCGTTTAGCAAAAAAACCGCCAACTCTTACTCTCTCTCCGTGCCTAAAACTAAACCTAAATTCCATGAGCAGTTTCTTTCCCAAAATTGTCCGTTTTTGGAACACGATACAGTGGAACTGCTTCCCCGCTGACTATAACTTGGTCATTTTCAACTTCAATGTAAATATGTTTTGTTGATCCGTCGTCTTTAATAATAAAGCTCTGCCCAAATTCCATCATAACTGATCATCATTGAGATGTCTCACCATTTACGTAACACTTATTAATCCTTAAACTTGAGTGGTGGCCTTTTGCCATTGATAACTGCTGACTTTCAGGTAGAAAACGTATTTGATTAAAATTGAGTGTAATTGAATGTAAATATATAACAAGATAAGTTGAACGAAGGTAACTCAATTCAAAATCATGCTATAAAATAAAGACTTATAAAAACTTTAAAGATTCGTAATTTGCAATTTTGGAATGGTGCGTTTTGCTTGAATGATGTCAATCAACGGACAATGCTCAGTTGAAATGAGATGGCTATGCTAATTGTGTTAGATAATCTATAAAAATGATTAACGAAATTATGTAGAGAAACGATCGTATTTAAATTAGAACACAAGAAGATATGACGTAGGCTGATATATATATAATCATTTGTAAAATACGTCCAGACGGATCCCGTAAGATGGAGATTTCTGTTGATGTCTTAGTCTGAGAACGAAAACAACGAACTATACCATTTAGCTGACTGGGCATAAAGACGGATGTACGAAATTATCTACGTACAAATGTTTGGCAAAAGAGAACTTGCTACAGTTTTATCAAATAAACGATAGGCTCTGTGCGTTTATTATTTTCTAACAATCAATCAGGTAGGTTTTCCAATAATATAGCTTTGATAATCTGAGGATTTGTTAATTTCCTTAGAGAAGAATTACAAATATTGGCAAAAATATTCTCCTGGTATAACAGATTGAGATAAAAAAAAGCAAATCGTAACAGTTATAATGTCATATAAACCGAATCCACTCTCGATTTACAACGAACGACAGACTGTGTGCTTTATTATTAAAAGATAAAAGGCTTCCTTCAGTCGTGACAGACTATGGATATCCAGGGTCTGTGGCAAGAGTAGCTCAATCTCCAACCACACTTCTCCTGGTTCGACATTGTTGAATACCTGTGGCAAGTGGAGGTTCAGAACCACTGGAAACAATGCCGAGATAAGCGGAGAGCACATACAGCGCCTGGAATTCCCAAATGGTCACCCATCTGGTACTAGCCGGGTTCAAAGTTGCTTAACCGCTGACCTGACGGGAGCTGGTGTGTCAACGTGATTATGCTGTAGGAGAAGATAATGCATGTGAATATGATACCATGATGAATGAACATATATTTCGCTAGCTCATTCGAAAAGAAAGAGCTTATGTCTGAGGTATGATAGCATATTACATATTACGACGTACCCTCTAAAATGAAGATACCCCCTGTAAGAATTGTATCATTACCATAGAATATGTACTACACCCTAACGATTATATGCACAACTATATGGAGTACAGGTTAGCAAGGCTTAACAGTCTACCATGCTATTCAGTTTACATTAAGATTAAGGACAGATAAATTAATAATTTTCTCGATCATATTAGATAAACAGTAACATCCAAGTATTGATCAAGCTTAGTAAACCCTAACTTCTTGTTTAACCATATTTTCCTATAGCAAAATCTAAATAATTTGCAAGAAGAAAGTACCAATTCCTTACCATTCCTGCAACGATCCCAGTCGGAGAATTCGTATCTCTTGTCCATGTATTTGACGCCAGCCATATGGAACATCATACGAAGGATCTCGGCACGGCCGCGGCCATTGAAGTAATGGAGGGTGTAGTTAGGCATGGTGGAGTGGTTTTCGGCTTATGATAACAAAGTGGAAAACGAGCTGCTGTGGGTTGAGTGACTGCAAGTCTTCTCTGACGACCAAGACTCAAATAAGTCTCGTATTTATATTCTCGAGTTAATCAAGTAGTTAGCGATAATTAATAGGTAGCGAGTTGCCTGACCAAGGACGCCTATTCAATATTCCTCAGTTGAAGAAACTCAATTTCGTTTGCACTTTTAACATTTCTAAGAACAAAAAAAAAAAAAAATCCTCCGGAATAATTAGAGTTGGACTCATTTTCTACACAATACTTTGCACCCTTATTTATTTAATTACTAAGGAATTCTTTCTAATTTCTTTGGTCTAAATTCAAGATTTAATCTATAGATTAGGTTTGGTTTATACAGATATAATCGACAAACTATTTTTCTATATCCTTATCTCTATTTTTATTTCTTTCTCTTTCTCTCTCTCTCTCTCTCTCTCTCTCTCTCTTTATATATATATATATATATATATATATATATATATATATATATATATATATATATATATATATATATATATATACACACACAGGGTGTCCGTAAAGTTACTATACAGTCTTACAAGTTACTATACAGACACCCTGTAATATATTAACAGTACAATAAATTTGCGCTCTTCCAAAGTTAGCTTGCGTGGCATGCTTGATTAAATAAACTTGTAAAAAAAATAAATATTAACTATTAATACAAATATAATACAATAAAACAATAAGACTGTATAGTAACTTTACGGACACCCTGTAATATATATATATATATATATATATATATATATATAATTATTTTTTTACTATAATATTTAAATAAGGGAGTAGTCACCAACAATGTGTATTTGTTTAACATTGTTTTATTATTCCGTGTCTTGGTTTTTCATTAAGAATTATGTTTGGATCATTGTAATAATGTTTTTAAGTCATTGAAATCGTTTTTACGCGCGTTTCAGACGTTCTGTGAAGCGTCCTCGTCTTCACAGAACGTCTGAAACGCGCGTAAAAACGATTTCAATGACTTAAAAACATTATTACAATGATCCAAACATAATTCTTAATGAAAAACCAGACACGGAATAATAAAATAATGTTAAAAAATACACATTGTTGGTGACTACTCCCTTATTTAAATATACATCTTTCTTTCGTTGGAATTTCTTAACCCACTTTATATATATATATATATATATATATATATATATATATATATATATATATATATATATACATATATACCGTATATTTCGGCGTATAAGACGACCTTTAAAATTAAAAGATAATTTTTAAAAACCAATATTTCATAAGATACCGGGTGTTGCAATCTCTAGCCTAGGCTAAGCAAACATGGTTTAGTAATTTAGCAGTAGTCTTATACAACCGATATATGATAAAGTTATTAAAATTTGGTCTAATTATGTACCTCGTCTTATCTAACGGTCGCCTTATGTGCCGATATATAAATATATATATATATATATATATATATATATATATATATATACATATACATATATATATATATAGGGTGTCCGTAAAGTTACTATACAATCTTACAAGTTACTATACAGACACCCTGTAATATATTAACAGTACAGTAAGATATTGTATTAAAATATTTATTTGTAACAATAAGACTGTATAGTAACTTTACGGACACCCTGTATATATATATATATATATATATATATATATATATATATATATATATATATATATATATATATATGAAAGTGATGGACGAATGTTTGTTTAAAATAGACATTTATGGAGGTTATTTACGGGTGCCGCTCCCGTTGGTCAATGGGTAGAACTGTAAACGTGATAGTTCTAGGTTCAATCTTTGGGAGAGGTGTTAGTCTAGCCGCACTGATGAGTTGTGATAAAACGAAACAGTACTGTATGTGGATGACTATATATATATATATATATATATATATATATATATATATACATATATATACATATATATATATATATATATATATATATATATATATATATATATATATAGTAAGTTATAAAATATATATGGCGATTAAGCTACACCGAATATCCCGCGTTTCATCCACTCTAGGATTATTCAGGCTTATACATATATATATATATATATATATATATATATATATAGTAATTTATAAAATATATGGCGATTAAGCTACACTGAATATTCTGCGTTTCATCCACTAAAGGATTCGTCAGGCTTATGCGCGAATTCTGTGCTAACTAGCTCTACCTACGTATTGAGCACTTTTGAAGTAAATACTTAAAGTTTGCGCATAAATCTATACTTTCGTATATTAGGTTTATGTGAGTAAATGAAGTAGTTATATATATATATATATATATATATATATATATATATATATATATATAAAAGAAAAACTGTGGAAATATGTATATATTGAATAGTTACCAGCTTCCTTAGATTTATTACAATACTGTATGTGGATGACTATATATATATATATATATATATATATATATATATATATATATATATATACATATATATATATATAGTAAGTTATAAAATATATATGGCGATTAAGCTACACCGAATATCCCGCGTTTCATCCACTCTAGGATTATTCAGGCTTATATATATATATATATATATATATATATATATATATATATATATATATATATATAAAATATATATGGCGATTAAGCTACACTGAATATTCTGCGTTTCATCCACTATAGGATTCGTCAGGCGTATATTAGGTTTATGTGAGTAAATGAAGTAGTTATATATATATATATGTATATATATATATATATATATATATATATATATATATATATATATATATATATAAGAAAAACTGTGGAAATATGTATAAATTGGATAGTTACCAGCTTCCTTAGATTTATTACAATACGCGTTTGATCTTTTTACCTGCCGAATACCAAGAACTTCTATTACAGGATTTAGCATGTACTTTCGATTTGAAGTTCAGTATCATTTTTTGTTGCATCAGTATCCAATTTTCCTTATTCTATGTAGCTAAAATGATTTAAAACTTTAAAAACATTAAATTAATTTTCTATGTTTATTACCTTTAGCAAATCAGGTGCAGATTTCTTATAATATTTGCTAATATTTTTCCTCCGAGGAGACGTATAAACATCGAAAACTTATTGGTTAACGAAATACATTTTACTATACTGTATTCTTTGTCTTGTATACAATAAAATTTTTATATTTGAAAATTAACTTTTTCAAATCACAAATTTTAAATTCCTTAATTATGATATATATATATATCTATATATATATATATATATATATAATTATTTTTACTATAATAATTAAATACCTATAGGCACTAGTGTTTCATCCTTTCGTGAATCTTCAGTGCAGGGTGTCACGATTAAGTCCAGTCGAACGATTCGAACTCGGCAATAGGAGACATCTCTGGCTCCATTAACCGCGTGAAATAATGTTGAATTTAAACATTATAATTACTTAAATGTTCTTTACGTGGAACAGACAGTGATCTAATCGTTATACGATGATCTATGCATACGAGCTAAATTGAACAACTTTAATTCAACTGAAAGTGCTCAACGATAAGAAACGAGTTTTTTAAAGGGGCTGTCATATATATATATATATATATATATATATATATATATATACAAATAAATATATACATATATACATAAATATTTCTCTATATATATATATATATATATATATATATATATATAAGTTTGGTGGTTAAATTTTGAAAAAACATATAGACACATATATTCGAATAAAGAATTTATTATTTGAAAAAAGGAATATAGAAGTGGTTATGTTAATTTGATTTCCTTAATCCATGGATTTTCAATAATTGTTCTGAAATGCAAAATAAGCGTCCATTCGCATTTTGCAAACCGCATTTCATTTCCTCTGATGATATGAGCCATTATTGAAAATCCATGGATTAAGGAAATCAACATAACCCCTTTTATATATTCCTTTTGTCAAACAATAAATTCTTAATTCGAATATATGTGTCTATATGTTGTTTTTTCAGAATTTAAAATTTAACCACCAAACTTATATATTGCTCTATTCTTAAATATTGAGCTTTTCCTTTTTGGCTAGGATAACCTTGAAAGTATTACTTCAAGTAATATCTATCAGGATTTTTCATCTGAATTCTATCAGTGTCTTATATATATATATATATATATATATATATATATATATATATATATATATATATGTGTGTGTGTGTGTGTGTGTGTGTGTGTGTGTGTAGGGTACGTAACACTTATATTTTGTGATTTAAATAAAAAATATACTAATTAATGCTTTCATAAGATCCCATAGGAGATATTAGTATAACTAATGAAATAAAAAGACACGCTCTATTAGTGTCTACAAAATCGAAACAAAACAATTCAGAAATTGCAAGATTTCTTAAAGTCGCCAATGATGTAAATAGTGAAGATCACATAATGCATCTTCATATTTTCGACAAGGTCTTAGAGCCAATGCAAATGCTTATGTCGAAACTCGTCAAACCATTGTAAAGTTTTGTTAATCATTGTTAAGTCCTAGTTAGAGAGGCTCCATGTTTTGACAAGCTTATGTGTTTGACCTTTAATCCTGATCTGAAATGGAACACGTACATCAAATCTGTTGCCAGGCGCTGGGAAAATGGTGGGATCCTTCTACCGCTCCAGAAGATATCTCACTACTGATGCAATTCTCTATCTGTATAAAAGCCAAGTACGTCCAAGGATGGAGTACTGCTGCCACATCTGGGCAGGAGCTGCTAAAAACAGCCTATCCTGCCTTGACAGGGTACAAAATAGACTTCGTGGTTTAGTGGGGGATGCTCTTTTCTCTTCCCTGCAACCTCTCTCCCACAGAAGAGACGTTGCGAGCCTGTCTTTGTTTTATCGTTATTTCCATCGCAGGTGCTCGCCTGAGCTCCAATCTCTCGTCCTCACTCGCCAATCTTTCACGATAAACACCCGTCTGGCTGAAACTAATGTCAATAATTTTCCCCACTCTTTATCTGTGCCTAAATCAAAACGTAGATTCCATGAACAAAGCTTCTTTCTTATAAACGCACGCCAGTCGAACTCTCTGCCGCTTGCCTGTTTCCCACCTGACTACAACTTTGACGTCTTCAAGTCCAACATAAACAAACTCCTGACAAACCGCCCCCTTAAGTAAGACACTCTATCAAAACCTCCAATACTAATGATTACTACAATACTATCTCATTGATTACTGTACACGCAATAACCCTTATCCCTGAGTGGCTTTCGGGCCTTGATAAGTGGTGACCCCTATCTAAAAAAAAAATTTATGGAAGGGCCTATGTCTTCTAACAAGATTCAGTACCATCATATATTGGATGGCTTAGAATTTTCATAATCATGTCACACTAAACTTATGCCTTCCTAACTCACCAGACTTTAATTCTTCGGATTTTTGCGCGTGGGGCGTCGTTGAAAAGGAAATTAATAAGCAACCTCATGACACAAAATTCTCTCTGATGAAAGCAATCGCCCGAGCAGTGGAAGAAGTAAAAAGAAGACTGTATTTAATACAGAATGGGAGGAAAGGATGAAAGTGCATGGAATTACAAGGCGGTGTGTTCCGTCTTTTGATGTTTGAGATCTGTTTTTTTTTTCTTCTCCTGTTTAGTAAATCTCTCCTATTTCTTATAGGAGGGAAATGTTGTGTATTTCTCTCCTAATAACTACTTTTTTTTACATAGGCATCACCATATTATCAAGGCCAAGAGGCCACTCAAGGATAAGAGTTAAAGAGTGTACAGTAGAAATTGGACAATATAGTAATCATTAGTAATGAAAATTTGGTAAATTTAATAACTTATATGGAACGGTTCATCAAGAACTTATTTACTTTAGACTTGAACACAACCATATTGTAGTCAGCCGGAAAGCAGGAAAACGGAAGACAATTCCACAGGCGTGCAGTTCTAAGAAAGAAACTTTGTTCATGGAATCTACGTTTAGGTTTAGGCACAGATAAAGAGTGGGGGGAATTATTGATAGTGTTTACAGCTAGACGAGTGTTTCTTGTGAAAGTTTGGTGAGGGCTGACCATAGATTGAAGCTCAGTCGAACACTGTCCATGAAAATAACGATACATCAGAGACAAACTCGCAACATCTCTTCTGTGAGATAGAGGTTGCAAGGAAGAGAAAAGGACATCTCCTACGAGGCTACGAAGTCTATTTTGAACTCTATCAAGGCAGGCCAAGTCATTTCAAGCAGCTCCTGTCCAGATGTGGCAACAGTATTCCATCCTTGGACGTACCTGGCTCTTATATAGATAGAGAATAGCACCAGCAGTGAGATATCTACCGGATCGATAGAAAGATCCCACCATTTTTCCAGCGGCCTTGGCAACAGATTTGATGTACGTGTTCCATTTAAGATCAGGAGTAATGGTCAAGCCAAGAAGCTTGTCAAAACTTGAGGCCTCCTGAAGACGAGAGCCATTCATTTCAATTGATGCCAGATGTGGATCAGAATGTGGATGATGTAAAGAGAGAAGCTTGGTTTTAGATGCATTAAAAGTAACCAGCCACTCCTTTCCCCATTGTACTACGTGCTCAAGATCAGAGGAGAGAGAATCAGAGAGAACTTGGTCGTTTACTGTCTTAGATGTGCTACCATAAATGGTAGTGTCGTCAGCATAAATGTCTACTAATGATGTAAGGATGTGATTTGGAAGATCATTAATGTAGATGAGGAAAAGAGTTGGGCCCAGGATGGACCCCTGAGGGACACCGGCATTAATACTGTGAGCTTCTGATTTTTGCCCATCAACTACTACTCTTATGAACCTATCAGAAAGAAATTATTTAATAATTGAGAAGACATTTCCAGCAATACCATAGCTAGAGATCTTATGAAGTAAACCTTTATGCCATACCATATCAAAGGCCTTAGATATGTCAAGAGCAATTGCCCTAGAAAGGTTGCCTCCGTCGAGAGATTTGCTAATCCTATGAGATATAACTGTAAGCACATCTGCTGTAGATCTAGCAGAACGGAAACCATATTGAGTGTCACTAAGAAGGTTATTTTTGTTGAGATGGTTGATTACTTCTGTATTTAACACAGATTCCAGCAACTTACTCATGACGCACAGGAGACTTATTGGCCTGTACTGAGAGGGGGATGAGCGATCACCTGAATTCTTAAATACAGGGCATACTGATGAAATTTTCCAGGGAGATGGGAAACTATTCTCCTTAAGACAACGTTTAAACAGTTTTGTAAGTATGGGCGCTAGTTCAGGTTGAATTTATTTGAGTACTATAATTGGAATACCGTCAGGGCCAGTTGCTTTACTGGAATCAAGGTTTTTGATTAGCTTGGAAACATCACGTACAGATATACGTATATCACATAGCGTGTTTTCTGATACAGGAGGAAATATTGGGGGTTGGCGGCCTTGATCGCAAAGGGTAGAATTAGCTGCAAAGTTCTTGACAAAGAGTTTGGCTTTGTCTGATGCTGACGAGATTACCTCAGGTCCATTGATAATAGTTGGGATGGAGCACACGCTTCTGTTCAGGATTCTGTTTGCTATTTGCCAAAACTGGTGGGAACCAAGCCGCTGTTCAGCTACTTTGGACTTAACAGATTGAGCATACAACTCTCTTGCGTTCTTTATTACTTTCTTACAATGGTTGCTGGCAGTCCTGAAAGCGGCTTTAGTTTTCATACATCTATTACGTTGGAAACAGTGGAAAAAGTGATTTCTGTGCGCAATGGCAGCAGCACATTCTGGAGACACCCATGGCTGGCTGTTAGGTTTTTGCTGAAACTTTTTCGAGGGTATGAAACGGTCAATACCTACAATTAACCATTCCGTCAGCTCTAATACTATAGAGGACACATCCTTTTTAAACATGGAATGCAGAGGTAGATCAGATATAAATGTACGGAAGCTATCCCAGTCAGCCTTAGTGTATCGATATACTGTACGATGGAGAGGTACGTCTGGGGACTTATTACATTTCATTTTTATCTTAATTGATACAACAGAGTGGTCGGAAGATCCAAGAGGCGACAGAACAGAAACTGAACATAGTTCAGGGCAAGTTGTGAGAAAAAGGTCTAGTAGACTCGCATACTGGCCGTCATTGTCGGGCACACGGGCGGGTTCCTGAACAATCTGAGTGAGGTCATAGGCAATGGAGAAATCATGACAGAACCTCCCCTCATCATCAGTCTTGTTAGAGTGGGTCAACCATTCGACGTTGTGAACATTGAAGTCACCACATACGTGAATGTTCGCTGAAGGATAAACAGATAGGACTTGGTCAATTTTCTCAGATATGCTTTGAAAGATAGTAACTCCGCTGTTATGGGGGCGATAGAGAGTAAATATAAATACCGTAGTGTGAGCTAAAGCAACCCGGAAGCACATATAGGGTAAGTTAGGATCTTCCCTGGAGATGTCCCTACCACATGGAAAGTTAACCCTAATATAGGCACATATTCCATGCCCATGGCGATCTTGGGGTCAGATTTAGAAGTTAAGTTAGAGTATCCTTTAATTGTGAACTCTTCTAGGGAAATAGCCTGTCCAATGCCAGTTTCACTTAAAAATAAAAGGTCTGGTTTAGTCACCTGTAATTGGGTTTCAACCTCTGGAAGGTTAGAACGTAGACCCCTGATGTTGGAGAAGGAGACATGGTAGTAGGGGTCTACGTTGGAAGTTGGAGAACTTAAATAAACACAAGGCCAAACGACATTGCTTTTAACAAAACAATAATAAAGGGTTTATTTAGAAAAGACGAGATTGTATCTCAGACTGAAGAGAAAGAAAAAAAGTGTAAATGTCTGTTTGAAGGTGCCGTCTGCCATCGTACTGCAGTCGTTAACAAGTAGCAGTGGGAGGGGTGAGTGAGAGAGGTATGTATAGGTCGCTTGCTGGCGTCTCTTTGGCGATCGCAGCTGAGATCCCAAAGGGCTAACTATAGTCCTTAAGGGGACAGCTCAAATCAATGCGCCCCCTTTTTTTTTACACGGTGGTCGTCACTTATCAAGGCCCGGATGCCACTCAGGGATAAGGGTTATTGCAAGTACAGTACGTTAGTGTGGAGATTTAATGAAGTGTTCACTTAAGGAGGCGGTTCATCAGGAATTTGTTTACGTTGGACTTAAAACATCCAGGTTGTAGTCAGGTGGGAAGCAGGCAGACGGAAAAGAGTTCCACAGGCGTGCAGTTCCAAGAAAGAAGCTTTGTTCATGGAATCTACGTTTTGATTTAGGCAAAGATAAAGAGTGGGGAAAATTATTCACATTGGATTCAGCTAGACCGGTTTTTTTTCGTGAACGATTGGCGAGGGGGGGGACAGAGATTGGAGTTCAGACGAGCACCTGTCATGGAAATAACGGTAAAACAAGGATAGGCTCGCAACGTCTCTTCTGTGGGAGAGAGGTTGCAGGATAGAGAAAAGGGCATCCCCCACTAAGCCACGAAGTCTATTTTGTACTCTGTCAAGGCAGGATAGGCTGTTTTTAACAGCTCCTGCCCAGATATGGCAGCAGTACTCCATCCTTGGACGTACTTGGCTTTTATATAGATAGAGAATTGCATCAGTAGTGAGATATCTTATGGTACGGTGGAAGGATCCCACCATCTTTCCAGCGACCTTGGCAACAGACTTGATGTACGTGTTCCAACCGATTGGTCAGTGTAGCTGAATCACTATGGCACCGGGAATTGATCCGCTTATAGTAAATAGTTTGTTAACTGCTACAGATATATATATATATATATATATATATATATATATATATATATATATATATATATATATATATAAAGACAACCTGATATAAGCTTGCAGTTCCTTCCGAACTCGAATTTAGTTGGTGAAGATATATACATAATAAAACGTAGATTAATATTATAGTTATTTGTTTTGTTACAAGAATTGTAAATTTTAACGACTTATCAGTTTCATTTTCTGTTTTTCTTAAAGTGTTGAAAATTTCATTAGACAGCTTATGCACACTGTATTTTATTTTAAAATTTTTGACTTAATTTTATTTATTGTTTTTTGAAATTCATTACTACATACTACAATGCAAGATATATTCGCTAACTATCTATATCTCTCCCTCTTCCCCCCTCTCTCTCTATCTATGTAATATGTTTAATATTAAATTTTTCATTGAATTGAATTTATTATTTTATTTATTTATTTATGTTCATTTTTATTTTTGAATTTTATTGTTATTGTTTTTTAATTTTTGCCGTTTTTATTTTCATTGATTTATTTTTTCTTTCCTGTCACATGAGAAAGCGGAAAGTAAATAATATACCAAGCAGAGAGAGAGAGAGAGAGAGAGAGAGAGAAAGAGAGAGAGAGGGACAAAGAAAAAAAGGAAAGAAAAGAAAAGAGTCAAAAATACATATAGGGGGATATTATTATGCCGTGAATTAATTAATAATTATCCAACATTTATTGACCCAAAGCTTTTCTTCAAAGTGACTCCTATGTAATTTTTCCATTTATTTTCCAGTTACTCATTACTAACTCAATTGGTGATCAAATGCTGTGATTTAAATGTTAATTTGGCGTCAATTTCCCCTCTCTTATGCTGATGATGAAATCATATATTAATAAAGTTGTCATCATTTTTGAAACGATCGTACACAAGTTTAGGTTATTATTGTTGGAATTCTTGAGACATCTAATATATAAAAGACTATATGTCTGTCTGTCTGTCTCCATATTCTCAAACTCTATCTCTACCGAAACTAAAAGTCGCAGAGCAGCGATAGTGGCCTCAAATTATTGGATTTTTTACGGACCGCCTTTTAATGGTCTTAAGCCAGTTCAAATATTTTTTAAGGAGTGAAAAATAGGTCAAAATTGAAAAAAAAATGTTATACATTTCATAAATTTATCTTAGTATATTTTTAATTTTTAATCTTACATCAGCTCATATGCGTGTCATGTTGGTACAGTGGTATAGTCACTAGCATTAAATGCGACAGTTTTGGTTTCGATTCTAGCTGATAGCACCCAAAGAAATGTTTTTTTGACCTTATAAATCACGATCTATAATAATATATACGAAATCTAAACAAATTAAAATATCATATTTGAGCGTATTTTACGACCGGGCAAAGCCAGGCGCCCTCCGCCCCGGCTAGTATGCAAATAATCATATTGAATCTGGGGTGTTATCAGCTTGAATTGAAACTGAAACATAAAATTCTCCACCGTCATTCCTTAGCCTCTGAACTACGACCATACGCATATATATATATATATATATATATATATATATATATGACTGAAACAACTATCATCCCTTCTGTCATCCCCCTCCCATGCCTATACCCCCTTCAATGCCCCCCCCCCCTCTCTGGGGAACAAAATCTTCCCCACACTAGGAACCGATCCTGGGTCTGGCCATATCCACATGGGGAGACAAATAAAAAGAAACATTAAAAAATCCCCTATACATATTTTGAATACACCCCTCTTTCTAAAAAAACATAATATAAGGAATACCCGAAAAGACTAAAACGAAAAATCACAATACTAAAATCCAAGAATCCAAAAAATAAATATCAAAATAGAATGAAAGCACCCCTACCCTTATTTCAGAAGAGCTAGTCCCCCCTCCCCACACATACACATTAGTAACGACCTCACCTCGGACCACAGTCGCCTTCCTAAGGAAGCAAATAACCCCAAAATACTATAAAACAATATACACATTCCCAAACCAACAAAAGCAAACACACGCACACACACACACACACACACACACACACACACACACACACACACACACACACACACACACACACACACACACACACACACACACACACACCCTACCCCACCTTAAAGGAAAAGAAAAAAACATTAGCAGAAAGAGATAGCCAGGTCAGCGGTCTCCCTCGACAAGCCCAATAAAAGAGCAATAAAAGAGTAATAAAAATTGAACATGCCAATGAATAATAAACACTTACAAGCCTCCACAACTTGGAAAAACTTCAAATTAACTACGAAAATCGCCATTTTTACATCTCCAACACATTTGAAAATAATTTCTGACGAGGACGCATCACAGAACGTCTGACACGCGCGTAAAAACGAATTCAATGACTTAAAAACATTATTACAATGATCCAAACATAATTCCCAATGAAAAACCAAGACACGGAATAATAAAATAATGTTAAAAAATACACATGATGATAGTTGTTTCAGTCATGAGGGGGTTCTCCTCCACTGACTGAGGTGGGAGCGAGGTGTTGGAACAGATATTATACTATGGTTCTAGGTGTTTCCTAGTGTTGTTGGTTTCGAGGTTAAGTAGGGTTGGTATTGTTCAGTGTGTTGTATTAGAGATAGGGGTGTTATGTCTGTATGTGGTTGTATGCGCGCACGTGTGTGTGTTTTAATGTGTCGGTTCTGATTTATGTGTGGGTGTGTATATATGTATGTGTATGGATGTGCATGCGAGTGTACCTTGCATTTCATGTTTTTGTGTGATGATATTAGACTCTGTTCAGTTCAGGAGTGAATCTGGTGATGAAGTTTTTTTCCTGTGTAAGTAAATAAAAATAATTGTCTGTTTGGAAGATTGGCATTATTTTGAAGCTGTTTCCACTGCATGTGTGTATGTGTTTTGAAACATAGAGGTGTCTGTTATCTGCAATTTTGATGTTGCTCTTATGTAAGGCCACTCTATTGCTGAAATTTTTGATGACGCCTATGTAGGATTTGTTGCATGTTGTGCATCTTAGTGCATATACTACATTTCTGGAGGTGCAATTTAGGTCCTTTTTTATTTTGAATGTTTGTGTTGGGTTTTTGAATGTGTATGTGTTACCTTCTATTATTATGTCACATACTCCACATCGCGGTTTGTTGCATTTTGTAACCCCTTTTGTAGTATGTGGGACGAGATTTTAGGAAGTTAGGATGTGTTTTAAGTTTTTGGGTTGGCGTTTGCTTTTTATTATTTTTGTTGTTTTAAGTATGTTGTTTAGTTTGTCGTTCTGATTGAGGAGGATAAGGTTTTTTGTTATCTGTGTGAATAGTTCTGGGTTGTTTGTGTCGTGTGTATAGACATATGCTAAAATTTGTTCTTTGTTGTGTTCTTTTGGGGTTCTTAGTTGGTATATTGGAAGTTTTTCAGCCAGTTCAATACCTTTCTGTATTAGTGGTATTGGATATCCTCTTTTCCGCAGTGTCATTTGTACTTCATTCAGTCTAGTTGAACGGAGGTGTCTGTCTGTTACTATGGTGCTGACTCTACGTGCTAGGGAGTAGGGTATTGATTTTAGACAGTTTTTAGGATGGTGGCTTTTGAAGTGGAGGTATTGTTGAGTGTCTGCTACAAATCTACACCCAAAAATAAACTTCACAAAGCTCCACAGAACTACCCTTCCTAGACATCCTAGTAACAATAAAAAACAACAACATAATCATAGACATCTACCACAAACCCACAGACACTCAACAAGAGTGGGGGAAATTTTTTACAGTGGATTCAGCTAGACGGGTGTTTTTCGTGAAAGATTGGCGAGGGGGGACCAGAGATTGGAGTTCAGACGAGCACCTGTCATGGAACTGAAGATGCGGAAGATTTGCACGAAATTATTTTTCAAAAGTGCTCCATCATTGATACAGATTATTTGATCAAGATGTAAAAAAAGTTCCTCACCCTACCTATAGTCCAGACCTTGTCCCGTTGATATTGACTTAGAGGCTTTCGTTATGAGACAATTGATGAGATGGAAGAGGCTGTGACGAGAGTTATTGACACGATCACACGAGAGGACTTCGATGGAGCCTTCTCAGAAATAGTTTGAACGGTACACCAAGTGCATTTCAACCAGGAGGAGATTATTTTACAGAGGAATATAATTTCATGTGCGTACTATACATAGAAGTTCCCATACGAAAAAAAGTCTGGAATCTTATTGAATGCACCTCGTTACCCCTATTTTTATGCGTATATTTTTATGTACTCTATATAGAGAAAGTTTAGAGAATCTACATGAAATGCAAAAATTCTTCCTTATACAAAATTAACCGGAAAAGACAAGTGTTTCCAAATCTTTATGCGAACCCTGAAAGGACTATAAAGGAACACCATTAAATCTTACAACATATTCTATTTGAATTAAATTTAAAGTTTATACAATTTGTGCGTAAGACACCGAAAATGGTCCAAATTCTCTAAATGGCTTCCTAAACAAAGGGAGCTATGGGGCCAAACCTATTAATAACAAAATAAACGTTTTTATATATACGTGCGCGGTGTTTATACGTGTATCTTTTACGCTTTTGTTTTTTTTTACAAGGGAGTCACAACTTATCGAGATCCGAAGACCACTCGAGGATAAGGGTTAATGAATGTAAGATTATAACCGTTGAATATTTAAGTGGACTATTCCACAAGAATTTGTTTACACTGGACTTGTATGGTATCATATTGTGGTCAACCGGAAGCATGCCAGCGAAACAGTTCTCGTCTTTTACGCTTATGTTTATACGTGCTAGTCCTTTATCTAATCTATCATTGTCTAACGCCGCTATTTCTCTTGACCACGTTTAATAAGTGACCGCCGATCGCCTCGTCTATTTAACTGAGGCGAATAAAACTCTTTTAATGAAGAAAGAGAACAAAAAGAGACGTTCGTTGAGAGTTTTTAGACATAGCTTTATTTATTATGAAAAGAGAGACTAATGTTTTTATTCATCTACTTAGTTTTTAACCTAACGACATAAGTGAGACAGACGGACAGAGACATTAGTAACATTCGTTAAGAATATCATTTTTCTACATCATTGCCCGTGTCTCATTCGCATGGCTTCTACAGAGAGACATTTGAAAACTTTAGGACTATCAGCTCGAAAATGTGACGTTATTTGTTGTCCTTCGACTTTTGGTTTATTTGCGGCGTTTGACCTCTGCGCCCCCACCCTGCCTCAACTTTACGTCATCCGTCTCTGGGGACGATTTTCTTTGATTATCCTGGCAGGCACTAAATATGACCTTTGTCAAAATCCACATTAGCTAACGTAATCGCTCCTGACGTAGGGCCCCTAATATGTAACGCATTGTTCCATCTTTTGATGTAAGCATTCTTACTTCCTTATGTCCCCCTTCTTTTCTGTCACTGGGACATAAACCAATTACTTTTGTTGTTAGATGTTTTACGTTTTATTTTACCAAATTTTCTTTTTCCTATTTTAAAAATAGTATTTTGTAATTCCGATTTGATTTCATTTCATAATGATTTATTTTGTTTACTTTCTAATTGTACTATTATTGGCGTTTCTTTATTCCATTATGTTGTAAAAGGTTTTAAATATTTTTTGTCATGACGTGAAGTTATGAGTTGAGAAAACATCGCCCGCGTTTTTAACTTCTGTTTCATTTTCTACACTTAATTTCGTGTTCTTTTTTTGGCATTTGTAAACATGTGTCATTTACTCTTCCGTTTTTAAAGATTTTTTTTTATAAATATAGAAATAAGACATAGAAGTTAAAAATGGGAAAAACCTAAAAAAACATCTTAAAGAAAACTAGCGAAACAAAAAGTGTGGATGAAATAGTCATGAGCTTCCTGGTCTTCTAGTCGAGATGCTCCAGTTCTTTGATACAAGCTATAAACAGTCCAGAGTATCTTACTAGTGACAATGTCCATGTGTTTATACTTTGTATTAGGCTTCTACTATATGGTTTAATTTCGAAGAGTTTTCTTATTCTTCTGAGCTATTCTTTTCCAATTTTCTCTTTCATTTCTGTTGCTTTGATAGTGTCGGCTGCCAGAACTCCCAAATATCTGTAGGTATTATGCCCACCTAGTGCCATTATCTCCATTTGTTTCGGTAGTTCCATGCCTTCAGTTGCTTCCAGTTTTCCCCTTCTCATGATCAGCAGTGCAAATTTTCGATACGGAATTCCATTCGGATAACCCCGTTAAGATTCTGATTGTGTTTATTAGCGTCTGTAGTTCCTTCTTGGGTTTTGCAAACAGATTCAAGTCATCTATGTACATTAGGTGGTTTATTCATTTTTCTGTGTTAGTGAACTTGTATCCGGCTTGGTATTTTCTTAGTATATTTGTAAGGGGCAGCATGGCTATGATGAACAGTAGTGGTGATAGGGGATCACCTTGGAAGGTACCTCTCCGTATTTAATCTCTGTTATGAATTGTCCAGCAGCTGTCAGTTCAAGTCCCCATGGTCTTATTGAATTTCCAATCATTGATAATCTTGCCTGGTATTTTGTAGATTGTCAGAATCCTATTATCCATGCTTGCGGGATCCTTTTGTACGCTTTCTTGTAGTCGATCAATGCCATACCTATGTTCTTTTTCTACTTTTTACATCCTTCAAGATCCGTTGGTCTACGTATAATGGGTCACGTGTTTCTCTTGTTCTTTTTTGGCATCTTTTCTGTTCTTCAGGGAGTAGTCTATTGTTATGAAGGGGATGTGTTCCTCAGTTGTGCTGTAAGTATTTTCCATATTGTAGGTAAATGTGTTATAGGTCTATAGTTGCTATGGATGCTTTCTTTTTCTGCGTCTGGCACGTCCGCTTCGTGAATACATATTATTATTATTATTATTATTATTATTATTATTATTATTATTATTGGCTCACATGGAGCTTTCACACAAGTCAATAAGCGATCTGATTGGAAACCTGTGGTGTTCTCTGGAAGCTAAGTGACAACAAGTCACCCCATACGTCCAGCGCTCTCCACATCCCCCGATAGCATTTGCAAATGAATTTGCATCATTGCAACAGTCGCTTACCATTGATTTCTCGCTGGTAGTGGCCATTGTTTTATACTGGAATTTGAGTGGCACTCAGCCTCCCCAAGGTCCCAGTTCTCTTTGCGCTTGTCCAGCCGAGGTCTGGTTGGCGCTTGCTCCTCGGTCTTTCAGTCTTTATTGAACCTTCTCGACCCTTTGGTACCATTTTTTGTTGGGGGGGGGGGGTCGGTGATGAAACAATAGGGGGGATGCATGATGGGGGTGTAATTATTATTATTATTATTATTATTATTATTATTATTATTATTATTATTATTAATATTATGATTATTATTTTTATTATTATAATTATTATTATTTTCATTACACATAATTTTTCCTGAGCGATAGCCCCAGTGCGGCACATATTCTTCTGTCCCAACCTTCAAGTAATATTTCCACGACCATCGCCAAGTTATTTCCTTATCCACTGCGTCTAACAGATCCCCAGTTTATTAATCATGCATTTTCTTCTCAACCCACTACGCTGTCGCTTTTTCTTCATTAACTTCTTTGCTTTCTAGTTTGCTCGCTTGAAATTGTTCAATTTCGAAACATCCTTTATAAGCTTTTCCTTTCAGTTGGGGATGTAATCTTTAAGGCTATTTTCTTCCTTTTGTACGCATCGTTCTACATCTATTAGTTCTCATACTCCCTATTTTATTTTCCCATAGAACTAAACATATTTCAATCTTTGGGTATAAAGTTCCATTTATTGTCATTGTTTTTACGCATTTTTCAACTTGCTTTTTGCCCATTGAATAATACCCATCCCATACCTAAACACTATTGCTCATATCTTTACTGCGGATATTTTTCCCATTCAATCCTTACTTTAGAACCAACAGTACTCCTTTTTTCCTCACTCACAACACACATTTACCTTTCGTAATATGAACGACGTGAGTACCATACTCAAATCAAACAACAATAATGACAAGCTGTCTTCCTAAAAATCCCTCTCTTCAAGTAAACATCTTCAAAATCTTCCCTGTTTGATATCAATGATAATTTCTATTGTTTTATACTTCTTTCCAAGAAAGTTCGCAGATTCACCGTCATTCTAAATCCTTTCATACATTGTTTAATCCAGCTATGTGGAACCAGACCATATACTTTGCGATAATCTATACCTGACATGAATAGATTTGTGAGTCTTCTCTTCCAATCCGAAGTATCATCCTATCAATAAGCAATTGATCTTTGGTCGCTCTACTACCTCACCTGCACCCCTTTTGTTCCTTGGGTAAGATCTTTTGCCATTCCAGATATTGGTGAATCTTATCTATCAAAATACCCGTCAAAAGTTTCCGCATCAATGGAATGCACGTAATGAACCGATAGTTATTGACCTCAGTGCAATTTTATGCCTCTTTCTGACAGAGCACTGGCCGACCATGCGTGTTACATTCTCTTGTCAAAATTTTGTCAATTTGAGATGTAATCCTTTCATGCAAGTTAGTAAGGTTTTCTTTTAGCAAATATCCCTAAAAACCATCTGGTACAACATTTCCTAACATTCTCAATATCTATTTTCACCATATCTTGGGTTTGCTTAAAACTACCTTCTATTTCATTTTGCCATTTTTTTCAGGCACAAATAACTTCCGTCATTTTCTCTTTTAATTCTCCAGATAAGCATAAATCTTTGCGCATTCTTCTGAATTTAGTATTTCATTTAAACAATTTGACCTGTTCTTCGTAGAAATTTGGTCGAAACCACTCAACGTATTCTGTTTAAACTGTTAAATTCTATCCCCCGTATTTTGTCACCATTACACGTTTAACAACCATTCTTTGTTTCAATTTCTATTTCTACCTAATTTTTGAAATACAAAACAGTGGTTGGTAAGTGAGTGGAAAGTGCCGACGTTTAAACGACTAAAAGTGGTGTAGACCAAAAAAAAAAACCTTAATGATAGGTTTTATAGATCAGGTTACTGGGCGTAATAAAGTTTAAAGTAAATAAAACATAATTACATCTGAATACATACATATATATATATATATATATATATATATATATATGTATGTATATATATCTACATATCTACACATATATGAAATATATATATATATATATATATATAATTTTTAAAATGTAATTATATCCACTGACATGTGTTTCGTCGTCTACGACTCATCAGAGTAGCTGTATCTAGCGAGACTCGAAATCGGGACCCAACGGTAATGAGCCTAAACCCTTACCCCTGGACCATCTCGCCAACTGTCTGTATATATCGCGATTTACTTGTGGAGGTACCAAATTAGATAAAAAGGGAAAATTATTCCCAACTCGCATTTAGGTAAAAATGCACTTTCGTAAATAATTGACTTCATTCAAAACATATCGCTAAAACCAAACCAAAACAACATCTAAGTAAATCGCGATATATCCAGATAGTTGGCGAGATGGTCCAGTGGTAAGGGTTTAGGCTCATTACCGTTGGGTCCCGATTTCGAGTCTCGCTAGATACAGCCACTCTGATGAGTCGTAGACGACGAAACACGTGTCAGTAGATAATTACATTTTAAAAATAATATATATATATACCGCTACCCATGTGGGGGTACCAAATTGGTTAAAAAGGGAAAATTATTCCCAACTCGCATTAAATGCACTAAATATGCATTAAATGGTAAAAATGCAGTTTCGTAAATAATTGAATTCATTCAAAACATATCGCTAAAACCAAACCAAAACAACATCTATATATATATATATATATATATATATATATATATATATATATATTAAGTAATGTGATTGATAATTTAAAATTTAAAAATCCAATTTTAATTAAATTAAAAATCCGTTTCATAAGAAGGAACAACAACAAAATCAATTATCTGTACGATCGTTTCGGAAAACAATGCTTTTTATTGTGGTATACATCAAGTTATGTACAATAATTATATATAGTTTTTTGATAAGCAAGGTCTCCTCATCAGCAAATTTTGAAGGGTTTTTATTGAATTTAAAAGACACCATAAATAAACCTAGCATTAAAAGTAAGGCAGATGAATCTGAAAAATTTAAATAAAAGGTCTGGATTTAAAATTTATAAGAAAATTAATATGGGTTAGAGATAGAAATAAGTAGAGAAAAATATATATTTTTGAATTTACATAATAAATTTGCTTTAAAAATATATAGAGATATTTACCTTTTAATTTTTCGTTTTTTGAAATCAGGAACTGTGGTTAAAATAGTCATTTAGATGTTTGCTATAGATTTTTATCTTATTGAATGATGAATTTTAAAAGGGGGGGGACGCTCGTGCAATAAATTGTTTCCGTTAGCGTATTTTTTATTTAAAGACGCTACGGTTTATATATAGAGAATATTACTATTACATATTTTAAGGGGAGATAATTATCTAATATTTAAAAAAAAAAGTATTCCAAAAACCTAGAAACAAACATAGCCAGAGAATTTTTTAAAATATTAGATAAGAACTTTAAAGCCCCCCATAGATATAATAAAATTTTCAATAAGAACACAATTAAAGTCTCTTACTCTACTATGCCTAACCTTCATCAGAAAATAATTAGCTTTACTTTATCCATGAAAACCCAAAAAACAAATGGCTCAGGTTAAATCCATAATGAGCAGGGGTAATGTGTCCAAACCTATTACCCTTTTTTTCTGCATTCACCTTCTCTTTTTTGGGAACCTCCAGATGTTCTTTTTTCTTGGGGAAGATTTTTTCTCTGATTATTGTATTTAAAGTGAGTGCTTTCGTGTTTTTAACTTGCTGCACTTGTAATCTTCCTTAAGACAACCTTTTTCCTTTTTATTTTGTTTTGAAATTCTCAATTTTAAAACATTTAATTGTCAACATCAATTAAAAGCAATATTTTTTAAGTATTTGTTGCAAATTGCGTGTAAGACAGAAAGGAGAAAATGTAGACATTCGCCGGAAAAAGTTATGATATTGGAATGATTTTATCTTTTAATTAATGAGATGCAACCGATGTATTATATATATATATATATATATATATATATATATATATATATATATATATATATATAGTAATTTATAAAATATATATGGCGACTAAGCTACACTGAATATTCTGCGTTTCATCCACTGTAGGATTCGTCAGGCTTATGCGCATAAGCCTGATGAATCCTACAGTGGACGAAACGCAGAATATTCAGTGTAGCTTAGTCGCCATATATATTTTATGAATTACTGACTAGCTCTACCTACGTATTGAGCACTTTTGAAGTAAATACTTAAGGTTTACGCATAAATCTATACTTTCGTATTTTAAATTTATGTGAGTAAATGAAGTAGTTATATATATATATATATATATATATATATATATATATATATATATATACTAACCCTAACCCTAACCGGTGTTATATATATATATATATATATATATATATATATATCCTCGAAACGAAAAGTCGAAGAACGGCGCTAAGGGCATCACATGATTGATTTTTTATGAATCGTTCTTTTATGGGTCTTTAGCTGGTTAAAATTGTTTTTAAGTGTCGAAAATGGGTCTAAATTGAAAAAAAATCTTTAAACATTTTTGACATTCATCTTAGTTTATTTGTAATTTTTAATCGGTTTAGATGTGTGTTGCATTGGTACAGTGGTAACCTCATCAGATTTGAATGCTAACGTTTTTGTTTCTGTTATAGCTGATGGCGCCCAAATACTTTGTTTTTTTACTTTTGAAATCCGTATCATAATATGTACGAAATCTTGACGAATTAAAATATCATATTTAAGCGTATTTACGCCCGGGAAAAGCCGGGCCCCTGCATCCCCAGCTAATATATATATATATATATATATTAGCGTATTTTACGCCCCCCCCGCTAGTATATATATATACATACATACATACATACATATATATATATATATATATATATATATATATATATATATATATATATATATATATATATATAAATTAGCGGGGGGCGGGGCACCCGGCTTTGCCCTGCTTTTCCCGGGTCTAAAATACGCTTAAATAAAATACCATCAGCTATAATAGATATATGCATAAATTGACATATATATTTGGCATGTTTCGTGGAATAGCAGAATATCATAAAACAACACAAAGACGAATATATATAGAGAGAGAGGGAGAAAGAGAAAAGAGAGAGATAAAGAGAAGAGAGAGAGAATGAGAGAGATGCAAATATAGACAGAGATAGATCGATGAGTCGATAAAAAAATTGGATCAATAAATTTTAGCAATAAATGAAAAAGAAATCTTTTTTTTTTATAATGAATTTTTATTTTTATTAAAAAATGCCAAACTGAAATGACTGACACTCATTTTTCAAATTATCTTATTAACACGATTTGATTCTTGATGAAAATTAGTCTTTCAAACTTGGGCGATCTTTCAAACTTTTGGATCGTCTTTACCAGTTGGTCATACAACGGCTCTTCAGGTAACTGCAGATCTTGGGGTGGCTGGCGAAACGGTTGTAAAGACCCATCATTCTTGGGTAGTTACTGAACATGTTGGGGTAGGAATTGTACATCATCTCCATGCAACAGTAGAACATCATGTCACACCACATCATCTGGAAGAGGAGAGCAAAAATGTGAATTAACGGTGTTAGATACGAATGATATGTTTTATACACTTTATACAAAGCCGGCGGGTAAAACCTTAGAATTAATTGATTCAGAGGAGTCATGATTTATTAAGCGGCAACATGAACGGAAAATTGGGTGGAATGATGTTTATCACATTACACTAAATTTTTTCATGTTGCTACAGTAAGGAAAACAAGGAGTAGAAAGGGAATTAAAAAGGCAAACAGTACTAGAACCCCCCTATATATATATGTGTATGTGTGTGTGTATTACTAGGAAAGAGGTCATTGCTTATCAAGGCCCGAAGGCAATTTGAGGATAATGAGAGTCGAGTAGTTAGTGAGACAACATTGTGATTATCTGTAATTTTGGAACGTGGGTAGTGTTTGGTTATTTAAGAGGGTTCAACTCGTTTACGTTAGAATTGAAAACGGCCACGTTATAGTCAGCGAGGAAGATGCTCTACGGTATTGTTTACCACAGACGAGCAGTTCTAAGAAAGAGATTTCGCTTATAGAATTTTCGTTTAATTATAAGCATAGATAAATAATAAGGGAAATATCTGTTTGTAGTTAGAAGAGTGTTTGCTGCAAATGCTCTGTAGATAGAAGCTAAATTGAGAATCCGCCATGAAAATAACGATCGAACAGACGTTTCTACTGTGAGGAAAAAGAAAATAGGGCAAAGAAGCGGACCCTGATTTTTCAATCATATCATAAACAGACACATATATATACGAATTTTCTATGACTCCTTGCTTTTTCAATTTCCTCTCTACATCTTTGCGTATATCAATCCTTTTTTGCTTAGAAGCTGAATGTATATTAAATATAACAACAAAACACATTTCAAGACCCAACTATTTATTATTCATACAAAACAGTTTAGCATGTTAAAATTTCGGCACGTCTTTACAGATTTGTTGCGTTATACAGAAACAATCGTTATTATGTCAATACTGCCCTTTTCTCGTGCATATATTCCGCAGTAAAAATAGAAATTCTTTGCTTAGAAAACAAAATGCAGGACAATAAAATGTAGAAAAAAAAAAGAAACTGTTGGCAAAGAGCGTTCCGATTTTTTTACAAACAAAGCATTAAAAGAAGTTGTCAAAGTGCATTAAGAATTGTTGTGTCAATGTAGAAAAATAAGTTCTGGATCATAAAAGGTAATTCGTTTTAATGGTACCACTCCCGTCTTCGTAGCTTTTCAATGTTTTAATTTTTTAGTTACAAATTGAATCATATATATAAATTCGCGCGCGCGCACGCACGCGCACGCACGCACACACACACATATTTGTAAATGAGAAATAAATAGTCAAACGCATGAAAAATATGAAGACAAGTATGCGTGGAAAACAATAGTCCCTCTCTCTATATATATATATTTGTATATATATAAATATATATATATATATATATATATGTATATATATATATATATAAATATATATATATGTGTGTGCGTGTTTTATACACAGATTTATATGTACTTATAAATAAAAATAAATAACAAAAATAACCACGAATACAAATAATAGCTTTACAATAGTAAATTAAAAAATAGTAAATTAAATTACTTGTAAAAATCTTAAGAACAAATATAAGATATATAAGCTCACAGACATTAAAACATTTCATAATATTATATTATAACAAATGTAATTATTAAAAATATATACATTGTTACCTCTCATCGACCTACATATTAATTTAATATTAAATATAGAAACAGATCGTTAATGGGTTGAAATTTAATATCAACATTGAACTAAATTAATATAACACTAACTAATCAATATCAGTCTCTCATGAATAGTAAATAATTTAAAATAAAAAAAAATCTAATAACTATAATAAATAAGTAACGGAATTTATTTAACATTTTTAAACTATCTATATCTGATTTACTTGTAGGTATCTATGATAGTGACTGTTATATAATTATAAGAAGAAATATCATCAGTGCTTAAGAATACAAGGGTTTAGGTGATTTAAAACAAAAATTGCTAAAGGGGTTTTACCTCGAAATATATTTTATAACACGATTACACACATTAGAACACCGTGTTGGAGTTGAGACTAAATCAATTAAGATTTAATAAATAAAAATTATTGCGATTTTTTCTTTCTTTCACAACATTGGCATATTCCTATTTCTCGTGTTATGATAGCCTTCTTAACCCTCATGCATAGTTTACATACATTACTTCATGAAAACTACATCTCCTTATAATATATACTTGTATTTAGTGTCTGAATAATATTAATGTTTACATTAAAATGACTACGAACCTGATCGCCCATGAACCATTGGTTTCCGCCATTGCGCATGCACAAACACCTCTCCATGAAAGGCATCACTCGGTTGAAGGTGTTCATGTATCTCCAGTACATGTAGTTCTGTAAACAGAAAATGGATTTGTATTAAATGTTGTCTTTGAGAAAAAGTGTCATTGGCATATACAAGCATTTCTAAAATTGCAACAATTCGATTGAAATATTTTGAAAATAAAATGAGACTTACATCGTAATTGCTGCACATACTATCACCACCGAATCCCCAGTCGTTCATGTTGTACTGCAGAAAAGAAAGATGTACATTTAGAAACTCGTTTAAGAAATTATCAGAATACATTAAGGTTGACAAGCGAGACCCCTGGCCCGATTTCTTGGAATACAGAGCTAACCCCCTTTTCCTTAGTTGAAAAAACAAACAAACAAAAAGAAACATGTACTTTACACCTGACAAAGGTCGGAGGTTTCATCGATCGAAACGTTGTGCCAATCATTCTAGGATGAGAATAATTGGCCGAACAATAAATAAATAAATACAAACGCTCATACCTCACCTAAACAATTCAGAGCTGCATAGAATATTATTAATTTCAGACTTTAGAATATCCATCATCATGTGTCGTTGTGTGTGTGTGTGTGTGTGTGTGTGTGTGTGTGTGGTGGTATATATTTGTTGTTGTATTTGTATCTCTCTGTATCTTCCCCGAAAATCCACGTGTCATAAAAGTTTTTCAAAACTCATTTTCCAAAATATTTTTGATAATCTATTTCTTCTGATTACATATAGAAGCATTTTGTTTTGAAATATTGACCCAATAAAAAAAATTCACCCGGAAGTTTCAGTTCTACTTCAGCATGAATCTGGCAATCCCAAAGACTGACTACAATCCAGAACGTCAGATAGTAGGTAATATACACCCGAGAGCCCTGAGCTAGTAGTAATAATGTTCCCGTTTCGAAACTACGCCTGAAGACAGATTCATAACCTGATGAACGCGTTGTTGGAAGCAATGCTAGTGTACACACACTAGCTATGGTATAAACATACATTTCTAAAAATAAGTGACTTACTCTGAAGTTTCCGTTCTTCCAATGGTAGTACCTCATGTAATCGTGCATGATTTCATAGAAGCAGTCGCTGATGTAGTCACACCTGAACATGTCCATTGGGTTATTGGGGTAGAATTCTACAAATAACAAATGGAAATAGCCACTAAAAATAATGTGAGAAATATTGGCGTAAAAATCTATAAATTTTTTTAAAAATAGTTACTCCTAAAGAAGAAATGTGAAACCACAAATTAACCTTTCATTAAAAATGGAAGGTATTCCTGTGTTATTAGGATTATATTCTAAATATACATCCGTAAAAATGTATTTAACCGTGAAAAATAATCTTATATTTTGAGAAAATGATCAGGAAAAATAATATGAATAACTTACTGAATTCACGGGCCATGTACCTGCAAATGGCCATTGTTTCTGGCATCATGTAACCATTGTCCATCTGCAGACAGGGGAGGTAATTACAGGGGAAATCTGGAATGAGAATATATATTTGAAAAAGTTATATATCCATATAATTATAAAACTCTATGGACCGTTCGACCACCCTTGCTTGCATCTTCTATATAAAAAAACATTGTTGTCATGGAAACCAGCTTGTATTTAATAAAATTCATACCCCTTCTCACAGTTCAATCATACTGATTACAAATAAAAAAAATGCTTAATTTGTAGACATAGTTCCAATGATGAAACTATGGTTTGTAATGTTTTGGTTTCGGTTTCGATTCTAGTCGATAGCACTGAAATCATATTTTATTTTCACTTTTGAAATCATAACTACATATCGGGTAGAATAATAATAATTCGTAATAATGAAACAATTCACTCTATAATCATAAATACAAAATCTGCCTAAATTAAAATATAGTTAAACGTATTTTACGTCCGAGAAACGTCAAGCGCTCTTTCTAATTTATTAGAAAATTAAGAAACTAAAAAAAAAAAAAATAAAAGAAATTGTTTTTTCGAAACAAATCATTTAACTTAAATAAATAAATGAAAAAGCTTTCAACAATATAAACTCATTTTCAAGCGTTTTTTTTTTGTTAATCATTTTCCGTTTGAGAAAAAAAAATCTTTTGCTGATGGAAGTCTGATAATCTGGCGGTTTTTATTTCTGATCAACGTGGCTTATGTAACATTTTTTGTAAATGTTATTAAAAAAAAAATTAAATCCCAAAACAATTTCCTTTCTTTATTTCTTTAAAACAAATTAATTTAAAATAAAATAAAATAACAAAAATATAATATAAAATCCTCTTTGGCAGGGGAGCACCAACTTTTTCAGCTGAGAACTATTTATGATTAACTCTAAATGATCTACAACCTACTAAAAGTGCAAGCTACATTATTTATAAATATATTGAAAATGATTTTTATATTTACAGTATACGCATTTATACCTTGTATATTGTTTTGTCACTACCTTACTCTGATCACGTGCATTGAATGAAATCAGTCGAGGATGCAGAGTCCGGATAGTAGATGCTAACAGCCAGTCTAAAGTAAACCTATAGATGCTCATTTGCCATGGCTGAGTGGTATTTGAATTTAATGATCTTCATGTGAGAAATCATGACTCACATAAATAAGTAGACCCAAAAAATACAATCAAGAAGATAGCTAATTTACTGGAGTTGGGATCCTCTGTGAATAACTTCA
>NC_136521.1:16672003-16712003 GCF_053919585.1 Euprymna scolopes | reverse complement strand
ACTAAAATAAATTTATTAACGTTTAAAAAAAAACGATTATACATCCTTGCATCTTTTGACTCGTAAGATGTTCCATCGAAGATCAGACAAGGGAGGATGGGGTCTGGTGGTCTCCCTCCTTCTGCAGCCTTGGACTCTGCTATTGGCCAGCATTTGGTTGACAACCCATGCTGTGCCGATAGATATAAAATAGAATGGTTCGAGGTGCTACAAAGAGCGGACTCCAGAAACCATTTAAAGATTTTGGAGTCTGTCTCTATTGCGGTGCGTCAACCTTCTTTGTGCCGGCAAAAGGAAACATCCAACGCATTGTTTCTCTTTGGGGAACTTTGAATCTTTTCTCTCGTTTTTTTCCCTCATTGTGCCAATATTTTAATCATTTTTTTAAACGTTAATTACTTTATTTTAGTGTCCCCGGACTTTTGGCACATTCAATAAGTTCCCCATTAGAACTCTTTATTTTCGACATAATATTATTTTGTACGCTATCGATTTTCTCCTGATAAGATGATAATCGAAAGAGCTCTTGAGAAACTTCCGCTTATTATTTTCAAAACTGTATATAAATTCTGTACCTCCAAACATTTATATATATATATATATATATATATATATATATATATATATATATATATATATATATATATATATATATATATATATATAATGTATTTAGGCAGCATGTTTTCATTCAGACAAGTATTGTTAAATAGCACGAAGTGTTCTTGCTTAATAAGCTTTCTTTGGAGTTTCCAATTTTTCTAATTGTCTTTCTTGTTTCTCGGTTGAATCTGTGTAAGAAAGTTCCATTGTCGTCTTGGTCTACTTTTTTTCTTTCCCTCTTCTTTGCAAGTACTTTCGACTGAGTTTTTCATTAGTCATCCTCAGGCAGTTTTTTTTATTGTTTGTTTAAAATCTGGATGCTTTTATATGCTTCAGTTAAAATTATATGTACATTTCTAGAACTAGTGAAGCGTGTCGTGTGCAAATATATATAAGATTTTTTTATTCTTCTTAAGAAAGGAGTTTAAGAAAGGAGGAAAAAAGAAGAAAAAGTCCTGTATATATTTGCACAGGTCGATGATTATACGTATTATTTGTAATCACGTTTTGCGTTTGCTTCCCATATCTTGAAGTTTTTTATTCAATAAATTTAAGATATTCGCTTTTCTAAGGATGCCCGTTTGTTCAAACGCAACTGGTCCAACGATTTTTGTTTATATGTTTACGCAGCTATGGGTTTATGTTTATGTACGCATGCGTAACCGGAAGTTGTAAACCGGATGTTGGGTTACAAACCCTTTACAAGATCATTTGAGTTTTATAATTTTATATATATATATATATATATATATATATATATATATATATATATATATATATATATATGTGTGTGCGTGTGTGTGTGTGTGTGTGTGTGTGTGTAATGTATATTTTTCAGAATGTGCGAGGATATATAATTATTTTCACGGTCAGACAACATCGCAGTTCACAAGAGCTCTCAAAGCCAACAAATATATATATATATATATATATATATATATATATATATATATATATGTATATATATATATATTTAAATAATGAGGTAGTCACCAACAATGTATATTTTTTAACATTATTTTATTATTCCGTGTATTGGTTTTTCATTGTGAATTATGTTTAGATCATTGTAATAATGTTTTTAAATCATTGAAATCGTTTTTAACGTGTTTCAGACGTTCTGTGAAGCGTCCTCTTCAGAAATTATTTATATATATATATATATATATATATATATATATATATTTACATATACATATGTATATATATATATGAATACCTTGATGGACAGTAAAAATAAATAATAGTAACATCATATAAATTGTAGTGTAGAGGTATGTTTCTGTCACGTTCATTCTGGACAGGGGTTTGCCAGAACAACGTGACCGTCTAATAAAGAATTCAGATTCATCTGTTTTCAAGTAATAAAACCGTAAAACAGTAGACAGAATAGTGAAGAGAGATAACTATTACATGAAACCGTTTTAGGATTGTAATCAAAATGGCGGAAAAGTTTAATTTACTGAATTATAAGGATATTGTTTGTTATTAACACGCTCTGAAAAAATATTTGATAAAAGTTATTTAAGTAATTTTAGAGTCGTTTTTTTTAATCTTAATTGAACATTTTCAAGATGTTAGAAGATTATACAGCAATAAATGTGTAAAGCAACTATTTATTAAGTCACCCATTTGAATGTATGTATTAATAGTATTCGAGGGAAATTGAATTAAAACACTACATGTTCTTAAAAGGGTATATATTTCATAGAAACGTCTTAAAATGCGCTTAAACATTACATATTTTAATTCGTTTATGTTTCGTATTTGTATTATAATAAAGCCGACTCTCTATTATTTATATATGTGCATATATTAAATTATATATACATATAATTAGATATATATACATGTACATATATATATATATATGTTGTATAAATTTAAAAAGGTTAAAAAATGATTTGGCTACCATCAGCTAAAATCAACCCGAATCAATTCCAATCGTTACATATTTTCACAGAAAGACAGACAGAAAATACAGATACTTCTTTATAAATATACCTAAGGTATGGAAATAATTTTAGAGATGTGAAAAATTAATCTTAACTACATAAACTGAATATTAAAAAAAAGCAAACAATGGTAAATAGAGGAAAACAAATAATTAGCGATTCGAATCCAAATCCTCTTCCGCAGTTAGTGGTCACCCATCTAAGTAGTGACTATTCTCATCAAGTCTAAACTTGACTTATGATTCAGTGTGATGTTAGAGGTACATTCAAAGAAATATTAAGAATAAAGTTAATATAATTTCTTACCATTCCTGCAACGATCCCAATCGGAGAATTCATATCTCTTGTCCATGTATTTGACGCCGGCCATGTGGAACATCATACGCATGCACTCGGCACGTCCGCGGCCATTGAAGTAATGGAGGGTGTAAGGCATGGTGGAGTGGTTTTCGAATTAGTGACTACCAAAGGGAGAACAAGCTGTTCTGGTTTGAGCGATTGTAAGTCTTCTCTGACGACCAAGACACGAACTCACTTCGTATTTATACTCTCAGGTCAATCAAGTTATTAGCGCTAATGAACAGGTAGGCGTTTACTTATCCAAGGACGCCTATTGAATATTACCCACTTAAGGGAACGTAATTCTATTCGAACCTGACGAACTCTAAAAGTACAAATTCTACAGAATAATCATAGTTTGACTCTTATTTTCTTTTCAGTGAACTTTATCTCGGACTATTCAATCGCTGACCGAGCGCGTGATAAATCTATGGCGTAGAAAAATTCTTCATGGCTAATTATTGATGGAGATAAGAGAATATAAACGTTTAAAGAATATCATAGGTTGTTCCGCGAAGAACTGTTAAAATGTGTAAAGCAGTTTTCTTGATCATAAGATGCTGTTTGAATTCTCTTGATATTTCAAACTGGTACAGCATTAATTAGACGTTGGGTTCCTAACATTTTAGGAGGTACGTTCAAAATTTAATGTCTTCTATTTTTTATTCATTCGAATGGATCAGAGAAAATTGCAAAGTGCATTGTTATTATGACTGAACTTATGCATTCATGGCCTAAAAGTTTCACATCTCTGTTACATATATTGACGGTATGAGATTCTAAGCTCACAACCAATGTCATGAACCTATGTAAAAAGCATCATTGAATTCCTTCATGCATAAAAAATTGAACTGATCAATATCCCCCGGCGCCTTTTGAACATTTGCTACCGGCACTAAGAAAATATATTATCTAAAAAAAAAAAAAAAATGAACACCAAAATTCCTCGCAGAAGCGGCCAGTGACTAGAATATAACGCAAAAACCGGGCACACCATTAGAAATAAAAAAATAAAAATAAAGGCTGCAGGGTTAAAACGCAAATACGGTACATTTAAAAATACTGTACAACGAGATAGAACGAGGGCAACAATTCGGCAGAATCTTTGAAAGGTTACAGTTTTTTTTTCAACTTTCTCTGTTTCTCCTCTTTTCCTCTTTCTCTTTCTTTATTTATTTCTCTCTCTCCGTATGCTTACCCAATGATGACGCCCCCTTGTCTTTAGTTAATCTTGATTCCTCACCTCCTTCCCACTCCCAGACTCTATATTTAATAAATAGTCCATCTCACAGCGACATTATCCTTCACCCCTTCTTTCTCTTTCTGTTTTTTTATCTGTATTTCTTACCGATTTTTCTAATAAAAAGTCGGTGCTGAAGTTCTCCATTGTGTAAATCAGATGCAGATCTGAATATCCCAGCTCGTTTGAAAAGGCCCGTTCCTGACTTGAAATAAATTTATAATGAAATTGGATTGAAGTTTTTGTTGTATTTGATGAGTTGTGATACAACGAAACAGTACTGTAGCTGGATGACTACATATATTTTAAGCCACTCCCCCTTTGGGTAGAGCAGTGTCGTAAATAATCCCCCCCACTTAATTGGCTGTAGAATGCTAGGATCGCTCTTTGTTTGTAAAAAAAATGACAAGCGGCTTGAGCACTATAAACGTGATGGACGAATGCTTGTTTGAAATAGGCATTTGTGGAGGTCATTTCCGGGTGCAGTTCCCGTGAGTGGATGGGGGGGGGGGGGAACTGCCAACCAGTTTCAATCCTTGGTTACGGAAAGTCAAAAGTCTAGCCCATGGATAAGTTGAGATAAGACGAAACAGTACTGTATGTGGATGCCTCTCTCTCTCTCTCTCTCCCTCTCTCTCTGTATATATATATAAAGTGAAAGTGTCTCTCTCTCTCTCTCTCTCTCTCTCTATATATATATATATATAAAGTGAAAGCGTCTGTCTGTGTGTGGGCGTGTGTCTGTCTGTGTACATTTCCCTACAGAATAACTCTGTCAATTTTAAGTCTACAGACTCTAAATTTGATATACAGGGTAAGAGGTCAAAGTTCAACGATTCGAACTTTGAAAAACTACCAAACTCTACTAAACTCCTCCGCAAGTTTTGGGTCCAAACACTGTAAATTTTAGATATAGGTTCCTTGGACATAAATCTAATTAGTAACTTGATTTGATATATATATATATATATATATATATATAGTAATGTGATTTCATGTGTTTATAAGCTACAATCAACATCCAAATGAATGCTTTGACGATAATTACGGTTTTCAAAAGGCGAAGAATTAAAAGATACATCTGCCTTACTTAAAAATGCTAAGTTTATTTATGGTGTCTTTTACATATATTAAAAAAAACCCACCCAATATTTTGCTGATGAGGAGACTTTGTTTTAAAAAATATATGTCAAAATTATTGTCCGTGGCTTAATGTCAATCACAATAAAACATCGTTTCCGAAACCATCGTACAAATTATTGACTTTGAAACAGATTTTTAATTTTTATTCTAATTTGAATTTTAAATTATCAATCACATTACTAAATATAAAAGTAGCTCTAGGATATTTGCCTATCGAGCTTATTATATATCTGAATTACAACGAGCACAGTTCTTTTCTTTTATTGTAATTAAATTAGTAATTTTACTATCACATTAAAATACACTCTGCTCTTTAGACTACTGTTTCAACCCCCTTTATATATATATATATATATATATATATATATATATATATATATATATATATATATATATATACCCAAGCCAGTTTTCTTTCTTTTTCTAGTTCTCAGATTTTTCCTTAAAAAAGCAAAAAAAAAAGTGGTTTTATTTCAACTTTTCTATATTTTCAGGTTTTCCCCAAAAAATATTCCTTGAAAGTATTTATTTGACTTACCTTTGAACTTTTTCTCAAACAAAAAGAGCCAAAAATAAACACAAAAAACGAAGAAAAAACACTAACAAATATAAACAAAAGCTTTTTCTATTTTTCTTGAAAAAAAAATTAAATAAAAAAAAACTTTATGCACACAAAATTCCTTGGAAGTATTTAGTTGACTTACATTTGAACCTTTTCTTGTAAAAAAAATTAACATTATTTGAATATATATATATATATATATATATATATATATATATATATATATATATATTTATATGTGTTGTTATAACAATTTCCTTGCAGTTAATAAAAGTTAAAAATTAAGGTAGGTTTTTCTTTTCTTGTTATGCTTTCATCGGCAACACTCGGCTTAATTTCCTCGGCGACGCTCGGCGACACTCGGATTACTCCGGCTGTTGACATCATGTTCAGGTCAAAACCGGGCATGCGCTAAGTTGCCTCCAGATTCCTCTCTGCATGAGTACCATATAGATATATAACGGTTAAAAATGTTCATTAAGAAATTAATCAGATTATGAAAAGTAAGAAAACGCTGCAAATAATTTCATTTTTGTTTATTTTACTGCAGTCGCCATCAGTGTGTTATTTTACTTCAGTTAAAAGAAAAATCAAGGTGTAACATGGTCGTCATATTCTCATTAGAACTAACACGTTGCATAGAAATAACAGGTATTTATACATGGTACATTTCACAACTGCGACTGCATTTTGGTTTTACAAGTCCCTTCGGTAGCCATGTGGATAACAAAACTGCCTTGTCGAATTCACTCTTTTTCTCTTTCCTTGTCTACACGCCTGCTTGAATTCAACCTCCGCCACGCGAGTTTTTCAAATCTCTCTCGCCGGCACATGCTTCGCCTCGCTATCGCCGCCCACGTGCTTTCAAATTTTTCTGCGACCAGGTTATAAAAGAAAACAAGAAAAACCTAAAGAAACTCAAAAGCTCAAACAAGCAAGGCCGGCAGCCATTAGTCGCGTGCTCTCGTATAATGAATGAATGCGTGAATGTAGGATTGGCATGAAATTAATAATAATAGATAAACTAAAATGACCGAAAAATGGGCTGAAATTTCTTAAATAAATAAAAAGTAAATGAATTAGAATGACTTTATTGAACTTAAGGATGAATTGAATAACCTTAAGAATGACTTGAATGCTTAAAAAATAACTGGAATCCTTCGAAAACAACTTGGATGATCTGGAGAATGACTTGAATGGCGTTGAGACTGACTGGTTGTTAAATGGGTGATTATTTTACATTAAATTAATACAGAAAATTGATCCCTCACTTTATATCACAAAGTTACAAATATTTAGTAAGAACAGAAATTTGATCTCGACTAAAAGGTAAAAAAAAAAGCTTAAAAAGCTAAGAACAGCATGTATTAACAACAGACCTTTGATCTCAACCAAAAAGATCAAGCACAAAAGTGTTACGGACAGACCGACAGACCGATAGACCGACCGACGGAGTTACTTGTAGAGTTGCTTGCACGCGAATTAAAATACGAAGGAATAAAATGTATTAGTGTTTATTTTGTTCGACTTTTTGATTATTTCCTTTGTGTCCTTCAGAATTTCCTTTTTATTTTTTTTTGTCTTTTTTTTTGTAAAAATGCAATTTCAACATATTTTCCTAAATATTTAAAGACAACCTTTTAATGTTTAAAAGGGAAAAACTCGGTTTATTGTTAAAATATGTGGAATGTAGCTTTTTTTTGTTTTATCAGAAATTTCACTGCATTAGTGTTGAAATGATTAAGCTTGATTGTCCAAGAATAAAATTTTGAATGGAACACAAATGCAGTTAAATCGAGTTAAGATCAAATACGAGTTCCGTTTAACCCACTTTGTATATCCGTTGGTCTCTCATCGAAACCTTCCCTTTTCTTTTAGTAATAAGGTCAGCTAATTGTTCGACAATTTTCATAACAGATATTTTTTTTTTACCTTCAATTGTATTCCAAGATTCTTTTATTACCTTTTGTCGGTCGTGTGAGCACTTTTATTTTTTTCTCATTTGTATCCACAGCCTTCGATTCTTTCTTACCCATTATATCAGTCATAACATTAATATTTCATTCCTTGTATACGTTCGATAGAAAATTTTCACACACACTGCCTGATTTTCTTATAGTTTTTTGTTAAAACTTCTTCTCAAAAATTCCTGACCAAACCTCTTGCTCATTCCTACGACTTATTTGTCCCTTAGCTGCCAACACCTCGTGGCGAGATTATTCGAGACGCCATTAGTTAAACTAACTATTTGTTTAGTCTTGCGGCCTATTTTGTCTCTTAACTGCTCAGGCTCTTTGGCGATATTATTTGACGCAATTACAGTTAACACCTTACCCAACAGGGCAAGAGGCATTATCCGTGTCCTCGATCTTACCGGCTATCGATATATTATGCAACAATTCATACATTTCCCTTTTTTGTCACAATACCGGTTGACCTTATTTATCTTGGGCAGTGCGAGCACTCCGTTTATTCATTTACAACTTATACTTTGTTTTTAAACCGTACCATTAGAAGCCCGGTCACTAAACTCAAGGTTACTTTAATCTCTCATGATTAAATTACGTTTAATCCTCTGGAAATTTGATTCGTTGTTCCAATTCTCTCGGAAACGTTTGTCTGTCTACGAACACATTGGTTACATGTTTGCAATTACGTTAGATGATTAGTTAACACTGATGCATAATACAATCACAATGAGCATCAGTTTCAGGATGAGATAATAATTTTCTGTTAACGTCAAGTGTCTGACTTGACCGGCAAACAATTTTGCTTGCCATTAATTTTTAAAATTAAAGTTCGCTTTACAAATTAATGTTCTGTGTTTAGTTTTGGATTCATAAGAATCAACGTAAACAAATAAAAATAAAATTATTTATAAGTTATTAGCGTAGCCCTTGCTTAGAGTTGGGTGCTTTTTTTCTTTATTTTAAATTAAAATTAGATCTCTGAAATAAAATTAGTATTTTCAGATGAAAGGCGGAAATCACTTGAATAGCTCAAATATAGAAAAATATATGTTCAAGTGAAATGGTTGATTCAAAATTACTACATAAAACCAAATAAACTATTTTATACGTCAAATGCGCATGTTAGGCATAAACCTTGACAAAAAGAACAAAAAACCATCCTGTAAGCCTTAACTTTATTATTGTGTCAGGCATGACAAGAAATTCCTCAAGATGATATTCGCCAATTGATAGATGTCATGCGTAGCAGGGTATGAGCATTAAAAATAGGAACGGGAATGCCAAACAAATATTAGTAAATAAATTTGTGACCATATATTTTGGATTTTGTTCTATAAAGTATATGTGTATTGAAGTAAAGTCTACTCATAATTGTTTGTAGAGTATTAAATTGTCTAAATGTATATATTGGGATTCTGATGAGAATGTATTATCGTCTAAATGTTGATATACGTACTTGGGACGAAGGGTTCATCCTGATGTGTAAACGTATCACTAAATGTCTATTGTTGGTGATTCTTCACTATTTGAAGTTGTTGTTGCTTCCTATTTAAGATATATTCATATCTAATTGTTCATATACGGGGAGGTTTCTGTGTGATACATGTATTTTGAACCTACCTTAACTTCATGCATCGTTGATCGTGCCCACGAGGGAAGGCTGGAACCTGTTTGGACGAAACCCATTGATTCTAAGACGATGATTGGTTTTATATAGTTTTTATTTACTTTCCAGGTGTCGATCGCAGAAGAATGGAAAGTGAATATCTTTGCTTGAGTGGTTATTCTGAGACACGTCAGCCCCCTCCCCGGTGAAGGGGGCCGACCTGTTAAACTGTCCGCCCTGCTCAACGTCCAAATTCCAACTCCAAATATTCTTCTAAGCTAACTAGAACCATGTGACCTACACGTAATTCCGTCAGCTAATAAGATGGTTCCGGTAAACTTGTCTACGATATGATTTTATTATATTTTGACAGTTTTTATAAACATTCATCATATTCATCTCTTGTTTAATAGCGAGGTTTACTTCTAGGTCTCTATTTTCACACCCGTCAGCTCTAACCCCAGTGAAGGGGGGACTGCCTGTTAAACCGTCCGCTCTTCTTCATGTCCGAATTCAAACTCTCTGATCTCCAACTTACCTGATCACTTGACTCGCACGTAGATCCTATCAGCTGACCATTTCTTCTGGTAAACGTGTCTACAATATGATCTACCATATTTTAACAGATTTTATAAATATTCTTCATATTTATCTCCCATCCATCTCTCCAGTTAGATAGATAGATTGATCGAGATAGATAGATACAGAAATAGATAACTATATAGATCCACACTTTCTTGTGTTTGACCTATTACATAAGAAAACAACGTGTATTGAAATTTATAATTATAAAAAATGGGAGACCAGATAACCGGTTACGCCCTCACTTTTTAGAGCTGGATCGAGTGATTTATTTTATGTATAAAAGCGAGATGGACCCCATGTATATATATATATATATATATATATATATATATATATATATATATAGTAAATAAATGAGAAAAGAATTTATTCTAAAGTTCATGATGTTGGAAATCGTATAATTAATTCCTTTAATTCAGTTGACTTTTACAATTCTTGACAGTATCTGTTTCGTAGCGCAGAATCAATCACTTAATTACTAATCAGTGAATCTAATTTGCCCTCAACATAAATAAATTATAAGATGGTCAACATCATGAATTGAAGAATATAGTCTTTTGTTATTTATTCACTTTATTGCTCTGTAATTACCTTGCGCTTCTTTAATAAATATTGGTGTATATTATAAGGAAATAAAGTATATTCCCACAGAAATACATATATATATATATATATATATATATATATATATATATATATATATAATGTAAAGCTAAACGTCGGTGTGTGTGTGTGTGTCTGGTAAAGAATAGGCTCCTATATGGATGACTATTAAAAAAAATGATTACATATAATGATAGAAGATGTATCGAGGATCAGGAATGGGTATATTTGATCTGGCAGAACGGTGGTTCATAAAAATTGTGGAGTCTGCGTTCGCGCCGAGCCCCCAAAGTATGGAAATAAAAAAATGAAAAAAGAAAACGTTTACAAGAGTTTTTGATATAGGTGTACATACGAATACTTTGATAAGCATGTTTCAACTTAAATAGGGATGGTATAATGAAATTGTGGGGTCTGCGTTCGCTCCTGTACTCAATGGAAATGTGGCACAAACTTTAACAAAGCCTTTTCATATCTATCTGCGTAAGTATACTTTGATAATTATGTTTCAGGTTGAAGAAATATGGTATAATAAAATTATTGAGTGTTCGTTCGCGCCTGACCTCCATAGAATTTAAATATATCACAAAGTTTAACAAGGTTTTTTTTTTTTAAGGGGTGAAGGTTCACAATAACACCTTAACTTTAATCTTAATTCACGTTAGCTTTTTTTTATTTTTGGAGTTGAATCATATTGTGTCGAATAAATTCACCTCATAAATTCACGTTCTTATTAAAGTGAAAGCAAAAAAAAAAAAAAAAAATGTCGGAACTTTAGAAATCCTCGACACAAATTTTGCATAACTCTGTTTTTTCCTTCTCCACTTGCACGTGACACTCTTTCGAAAAAAAATAGATAAATAGATAAATAATAAGATAAGAACGTTACTTATTATCGTGTCAAATGAAGGAAAAAATCCTGCTCACGTGATTATATGTCTTTTTAAAAACATTTACATAACCTTTTTAGTTTTATTTATATATCTGTTTAAGCTTTGTTTGCCAGTGTACTAGAAGAATTCAGTTGATTACAACCCTTTCTGTCTGTTTTTTACATTACAATAGTACAATCCTGAATCCGACGTCACAATACTACACCGTTCAATACTGTAAAACTGAAACGAAGCTGTTGTGCTTGAAAAGGGCGCCATTTTCGTCTTATTCATATTTATATCGATTCTCTGCTTTAAAAACTAAAATAATTACGTGTTTACTTTTTTAATATACCATTTTGCTGTTTTGAATTATTTTACTAATGTAAGTAAAGCTTTGTTATTTTTCAAAACTGTTTTAGTTACTTTGTTTTTCGATATTTCCTCGATAAAAGCTAACAAACGACTACCCGAAAAAATAAATATGCAAAAAATAATAAATGTTACCATAGTCAATAAAAGTTAAGGTCATATTTTTTTTGTTTTGAAATAGTTTTTACTGCACTGTACTGGAAATAATTTCAGCGAACCGAAATTAAAACGAAATTTAGGGCGAAAACTACTTAAATTGATTTTTATATAAAAACAACACATGCCATAATCGAATATTCCTCAAGCACAAAATAACGGAAAACATTAAAATATGTTTATAAATATTCCTTACGTTGACGGAACACTCTTAAACTGTTAACACAGAATGTTCAGGTGCGCCTCCTTCAAATTGAAAACGGGGCTGTCCATTTCAAAGTCGCTGCCATTTTGACATTTTTAAACCGGTTCGTGAATAAAAATTAATTTTTTTTTACAAACTATTTCAACATACAAACCAATGAACTTTTCTACCATAAAATAACTTTTATTGACTATGGTAACATTTATTTCTTGTATATATATATATATATATATATATATATATATATATATATATATATATATATATATATAACATTTTCTCTTTTAAGGAAACATCATTTTGTTGGTCACTCTTGGCTACGAATGGAAACAAAGTTGATATAAAAAATATATTTTCGCGAAAATTATCTTTACTTTCATCATATTTTGCTTAGGGTAAAATTTTGGAGTATCAAAACCTATCTCTTTACAACCCTCTCCTTTTCATAACCTATCATACTTTCATCAATCACAGCCCATTTTCTGTAGGCTGTTTTTGAACCCAGTCAACGACGAGTACTTCTGCTAGTATATATATATATATATATATATATATATATATATATATATATAAAGTAAAAGATGGCCACACACTTTTATTTTTTGTTGATGTCTTCAAAGTTTTCAAATTTCTTATTTAAATTTTATTTAAAATAATTGTCTTCTGAAAGTGTGTGACCATTTTTTACTTTAAACGTCCCGCTCAGAACTAGAACAAAACACACGAAGAACTAACGAAACAAAACGTATATTTCTCTTCTTCCACTTCGAGGCATTGCCTCCTCCTTTACACCAAAATGAAAAGAAGAAGACAAACATCACGTACCGGACTTCCTACCTCGATGAGGCTATTTTTAGGGAAATACTGAACTTACAATAATAAAAGTTAATATGATGTTATTATTATTTCCGACTTTTCTAAGTTTTCAAATGTCTCATTTAAATTATATATATATATATATATATATATATATATATATATATATATATATATATATATACTCGGGTTTTTTTATATTCAAAAGTAATGGACTAATGAATTCAACGAGGTTGTTAGATAGTGCTCAATAAAAAGAGCTGATAATACTTGTTTATTGTTATATAAACATGCTCACATCCCGCTGCTACAAATAGCCACTTGTTTCAATCAAACAACAGATATCATCAGGCAGCGACTTGACTATTCAAAAGTTCAATGATTCATTATTCATTGAACTTTTGAATAGTCAAGTCGCTGCCTGATGATATCTGTTGTTTGATTGAAACAAGTGGCTATTTGTAGCAGCGGGATGTGAGCATGTTTATATAACAATAAACAAGTATATATATATATATATATATATATATATATATTAGCAGGGCGCTCAGCATTACCCGGTCGTAAAAGACGCTTAAATATGATATTTTGATTAATGCATGTTTAGAGTGCTTAGGGGTGTGTGTTGAGCAAAAAAAATGGGGTATTAGGCAGAAAGCAACCCTATCGTGGGCGTGCGTCAGAAGCAGATATGTGTCATTGAATTCCTAGCAAAAGTGTTTAGTATATAAAAAGCTAATACTGGAGCAGAAAAGGTCGATTGTTTTAACGACGCATCTCCTGCCTTCGCAGTTCATTTAGAGTAAACACACAGGAGGATTTACTTTGGGAAAAAACTTGGTATGACAAAACGTACTCCAGACGCCTATGCACATCTATAGTTCATCGATGGCGATTGCAATATGAGTGGTGGTGACTATGTCGAAAATATGTTCAGAACTCAGATTTAGAGTAAATATAAAAGACGACAATGGTTCGTACGTTGGCTTTATAGAACTGTAAAAAGTCAATAGTAGTGAAAGCAACCGATAAAAGTTAATTTGACTAAAAAAAAAAAATAACTTTGCAAAAAACATAGAGATGCACACCTATTAGTTATTTATTTATTTACACGGGAAGCACCACTTATCAAGGCCCAGATGCCACTCGAGGAGAAGGGTTAAAGAGTGTACAGTAGTTAAAAGCACAATATCACAGTAATCGTTAGAAGTGTAAGTTTGGTACAATTGGATTACTTAAGGGGAACGGCTCATCAAGAACTTGTTTACATTGGACTTGAAGATGGCCTTATTGAAGTCAGCTGGAAAGCAAGTAATGGGAAGAGAGTTCCACAGGTGTGCAATTCTAAGAAAGAAGCTTGGTTTATGGAATCTACGTTTAGGTTAAGGCACAGATAAAGAGTGTATTTTCAGTCAGACGAGTGTTTCTCATAAATGTTTGGCGAGAGGGGATCATAGATTGGAGCTCAGACGAGCACTTGCCATGAAAGGAACGATAAAACAGAGACAGGATCGCAACGTCTCTTCTGTGAGAAAGAGGTTGCAGGGAAGATTAAAGGGTATCTCCCACTAGGGTACGAAGTCTATTCTGAACTCTGTCAAAGCATGATAAGTTTTTCCTAACAGCTCCTACCCAGATGTAGCAGAAAAAATTCAATCCTTGGACGGATCAGGCCCTTTTGTTGGTAGAGTACTACATCAGCAAGTATATATCTACTGGATTGAGAGAACGATCCAGTCAGTTTTCCAGCAACTTTAACAACATATTTGATGTACGTATTCTATTTTAGATAAGTAGTAAGGTCAAACCCAGAAGCTTGTGAAAACATGGAGTCTCCCGAAGGCGAGAGCCATTCATTTCTGTTGATGACAGATGTGGGATCAGAACGTTGAGTATATAAAGATAGAAACTTGGTTTTAGATGCATTAAAATAAACCAGCCACTCCCCCCCCATTATATCATATGCTCAAGTTACTTTCATCTATCTATGGCAAATATTGACGGTGTGAGACTTTACAATCATAAATTAATAAGTTCAGTAATCATATCACTGTACATTGCAATCCCATCTGACAAATTCGGGTGAAGCAAAAAAAGAAAGCATTACTTTTGCAACACTCCTCGTATATAAATTAGCATCTGCAAACGTAGAAAGGAAATAGAATTATGTTGTAATAATAATCGATGTGATTATCTGGTTGCCATTTTATAAAGCACGCCAATGCAAGTGGTATATTAAGAATATGCCCATAGACCAACGTGTTTATTCGTCGTATTATAGGGCGGTGGTGACTAAAGTGGAAAATAAAATTCATTTAGGTTTTACGATTTCAATTATCAAATTTGGCGGACACCTTTATCCGTTTAACATAAGTGATAGTGTTACTGCAAGATATGCAACAGTTTTATTAATATTAATCGCCATTACACACAGGCTAGTCTTCAATTATATGTCTAAAACTAGAGAGGAAAGAAAAAAGCGTCAATCTACAAGAGTAATGAAAACGAATGAAAATGAAGTAAAAAAGGGTTCTTAGCTGCAGTATTATTTTAAATAGGCACCGCCAAAAATGGCCGAAAAATCAAGTTGTTGTTGTTTTTTAAAACTAAATTACATTTATTAAAATCCATTATTTCTGAGTAACTTTTCTTTTTCCAGAAAGATAAAACCCTGAATGCATTCATATAGAAAACAGAATAATGTAAAACTTTTTCTACTATTTTTAATTAAATTTTAAATGTTAAATTTTCCCAAACAGTTAACAATTGACATTTTTTGTCTTGCACAAAAAACGTACATAAATATTTAAAAAAAAAGGTTTTTGAAATAATTAATTTATTCATTTGTTGTCTAACTAAGATTTAGGGTGATTTTCTATGAGAATATGCAAAAATATTATAATATAAGTACCTGGATTTCAAATAATTCCACTTATTCATATAGGCAACCAGTTACTTCGCGTCGATCTAGAGTCTAGATCGACAATGTTTACGTTTGTATTTGATAAAAAGCAAACTATGGAAGAGCCAAACAGGCAAAAAAAAACAACTTTTTTTTCAGTGACGAAAATTTCAATGTATTATTAACGCTGAGGCTGGCCAGTACCAGATGGGTGACCATTTGTATGAGTTTGGTTTTTAATGTGTATGTGTGTGGGGGCCAGGCTCCCCAAAATGGGGGGGGGCAATTTAAAGCAGAATAAAAATAAATTATTTCAGCGCGTTTGGTCCACCGTAGTTGAAAGGCGGCAAAGGTTTTCAAACGGGATCGAAAAAACGATGCTATTTTTAACACAAAGGGCACAATATTTATCGAATTTTTTTTTGTATCGATTCTTCAATGCATACCCTGTTTAATAATGGTCATGCATTATTCGGCTCGCTAAAAAAAATTGTTTATTTATCAAAGATTTTAAAATGGCTTTTTTCGTATAAATATTAAAACATTTTTTGTTTGTTTTGCTTAACTTAAATTAAGACTTAACATATTCACCGAATTTCACACTTCAAAACTCAAAAGCGGGATAATTAAACACAATCGAAGTTCTGATATTCAGACGTCAAAATAAGGTATGCAAACAATTTTTTTTAATCTATAATTCTGTCCCTTACAACAACACAATATGTTGTGTTCAGTTTCAGATGATTATTTTAAGCATATTTGTACCCCCTCAAAACAAGGGGGGGGTTGTAAGCAAAAAAAATATATATAAATATCGTTTATGAAAAATAAGTACACTGTTATAAAGTTCATTCTTCTCTTAATAATCGCTGAAAATTTCGTATTGATCGGATAATTACCTGATTTTGGTAGATTTGTAAAAAGACGGTCCGTCAAAAAGTACTTACCTGCCCCCCCCCCCGCAGTTTTGGCGATGCCTAATTTTAAATAACCATGATTAAACACATTAGAACTGCGAATAGGAAAACCGACTAGAAAGGAGGATAAGGCTGTTCTTGCTAGGTCCTTTCTGCCATTCCTTACACGAAAATATAAAAAACAAATGTAGTATGTTTGTGAATTTAAATTAGTAATGCGATAATGTTAACTTTACAAAAACAAGTATAGTTATTAATTGTGACAGATGTGTACGAAAACGCTAGCGACAAAACATGGACTTTATCATTATTATTTTTGTTTTATTTATAAATTATGATTGCATACTTTTTGCTGGAATGAACGTAACGGATTTAAAAAAAAATGCATATGTTCATATGTTGTTTAATCTAAAGAAAGTTGAAAACTACAATTATACGCAAACGATTGACTAGATATGAATCTGTTTCAAGTTTTTTCTACGAAGAAATCGGTATATAACAGCGTAAATCTAATATTTGTGTTTGTTGTTAAAAAAAAAAACGTGTTTTTGTATTTACCGACCCACGGTTTCCACAGAGTTGGCTCGGGACCGACAAATGTCTGACAACCGTTCTTCAATTTTTAACGAACGCGTTTTTCTTTCTCTATGAAGGCTATTTTTTTTTAATATAAATTGAAATGAATAAAAGAAAATAATTTTCATCGCGCAGGTTAGGTTAAGGGTTGGATTAAATACATGCTTATCATGTTATGTATTGTATTTCTATGTTTTTTTTCGGTTTGTCATTATAATTTTATCGTAGCGGTTTAACGTTTCGCGATCGACCGGTTCCGGTTGTTTTCATCAGCGACCGAACACACTTGATCAAGTTCGTGGAAATGATGAGTGGATAAATGCAGAAATACTGAAAAAAAACAAAAAAAACAACAACTGATTTTGATTAATTAAATGAGCTAATCGCAAAACGACGAAGAGTAAACATACCGACTGGTGACGACGTGTTGTGTTTTACTTTGCTAGTTAAGCGCAAGCAGCGAGATCGTTTTACAAATTCAGATAAAGTTTGTATGACACGTCACTAAAACTAGATCATGTAAAATCTGTTATTCAAGTCATCATTTTTTGCTTTTTTTTTTTTTTTACAAGGGTGTCACCACTTATCAAGGCCCAGAGGCCACTCGAGGATAAGGGTTAATAGGTATACATTAGTCATTGTGATTTTAGCATAGTAAACAGTGGGAATTTTGAAACTTGGATTACTTAGGGGGACGATTCAATTAGAACTTGTTCACATTGGACTTTTTCTTTTTTTTTCATAGGTATCAACTCATTATCAAGGCCAAGAGGCCACTCAAGGATAAGGGTTAAAGAGTGTACAGTAGAAATTGGACAATATAATAATCATTAGTAATGAAAATTTGTTAAATTTGATAACTTATATGGAACGGCTCATCAAGAACTTATTTACGTTAGACTTGAAGACAACCATATTGTAGTCAGCCGGAAAGCAGGAAAACGGAAGACAATTCCACAGGCGTGCAGTTCTAATAAAAAAGCTTTGTTCATGGAATCTACGTTTAGGTTTAGGCACAGATAAAGAGTGGGGGGAATTATTGATAGTGTTTACAGCTAGACGAGTGTTTCTTGTGAAAGTTTTGCGAGGGGGGAACCATAGATTGAAGCTCAGTCGAACACTTTCCATGAAAATAACGATACATCAGAGACAAACTCGCAACATCTCTTCTGTGAGATAGAGGTTGCAAGGAAGAGAAAAGAACACCCACGGTAACCACTGTGGACGGGAGGAAAGGCGGTCCGAAATAATAAGACGATAAAGTGTTACAACTGTCGAAGGAGACTAAGTATCGATATTTTGTTTTATGTAACCTGTAATCTTTACCGATTAAAAAAAATTCCATTATGCCTATTTAGCTCATAATAAACAGGGGCAATGTGAAGTATAACCATTCAAAGGCCATGACACGCTTATATATAATAATATTTATCAAAGATTTTATAAGACTAGTATAGTAATAATAACACTGTTCAACAAATTTTGGTAAATATCTAGATACGCTACTACAGAACACCGACCACTCTGATTTGTTTTTTTTATAGGTAATTGAGTTCGCTGACAACGAATCTAATAGTCAAGCTTGGGGCAAATTTACCGTTTGCATGGTATTAACCCCCGAACCCATAAATAACTTTCCACCATTTTGCAGCTCCCGTGTACGTCACGCACGCGCGCTTCAGCACGAATGACGGCTTGCTTCATCTAGCAAACTGCCTTCTCACATGGCGTACCAATCAAAAAATTACGGACTGACATTTTTATAATGACTTACAGTTAAAGAAAAGTACAACAAATTGCGGGACTTTTTTTTTTTTGTCTCACGTAGTTTTTAATGTGGTTTACAAAAACATAAGCACCAAACATCTTTATGTTTTTCATTCTTTTTTTGCGGGAGGGGGATTCAATTATAGAACTTATGTGGCTTAATAGGTGCTTTTGCAGTTTAGTTAAACGTTTTTCCGTAAGTAACGCACCGATATTTACCAATTAGAACACCATTTAACATTTTCCGAAGAGGGCGCGCGAGCCCCAACATCACATCCCCCCTCCGCTCGCGCCCCCAATGTAAACAGTAAAATCTTCGGAAAATGTTAAATGGTGTTCTAATTGGTAAATGTCGGTGCGTTACTTTTTGAAAATTTGAAAATTCTATAAAAGGTAAAAAAAAAACCCAGATAAATTAATCCTCCCTACTCCAACTTGGAGTGCTTTCCTTTTCTTGTTTTATTTCTTGTTTAGCTAATTTTACATTTTCCACCCAAAAAGTGCTATAATAAATTTTTGAAAATTAGAAAATTCTATGTCCTGGAAAAAAAAAATTCCCTCCCCCAACGTAGTTTGCTTGGTGAAGCCGTCGTTTATGCTAAAGCGTAGCGTAAACGGAAGCTGCAAAATGGTGGAAAGTAGTTCGTGGGTTCAGGGGTAAATATCATGCAAACAGTAAATTTGCCCCATGTTTGACTATCAGATTCGTTATCAGCGACCTCAATTACCTATAAAAAAACGTATAGAGTGGTCGGTGTTCTGTAGTAGCGGATCTGGATATTTACCCAAATTTTCTTAGTGTTCAAGGTTTTTAAGCTGATTTAGACTAATTGAGGGAGGTGCTGATTCTGAAAATCATATTAATTTTTGTCATTGGTCATGTTGTTGAGATGTTTGCTATGTTATAACTTTTTATTAGGTTGTTGCAAAAACAATATCATTTTCTCACATATGCTATATTCATATATGATTTCTGAATTAATTCCGTGATATATATAGCCATGTTATACCTCATTTTGAAGCGCATTTTCTGTTCTATCGAATCGTGTTATTAATTACCTTTCGCAATCTCTTCATTCATGTTTTTGTCAAGCTTTAAGACATGAACAAAATTCAAATCCGCACGATTTTCTTGTTCCAGGTCAAACTAGGCCGCACAGCTGCCGAGACAGCTCGTGATATCAATGATGCGTTTAGACCCAGAACCACTAACGAACATGTAGCACAACGGTGTTTAAAAAATTTCGCAATGGTGACGAGCGCCTCAAAGATGAAGACGGTGGAAGCCGGCCGACTGCACTTGATAACGAACATTTGAAAGCCTTAATTGAAGCCGATCCTCGAAAAAACACACGAGAAGTTGTTGTTGAACTCGAGGTAAACCACTCAACAGTTGTTCGCCATTTAAAACTAATAGGGAATTCGAAACGTTGGATAAATGGATGCCGCATGAATTGAACGATAATAAAAAAAAATCGTCGTTTTGAGGTGTCTTCTACGCAACAAAAATGACCCGTTTCCTGAGCGGATTGTGACGTGTGATGAGAAGCGGATCCTCTACGACAACCGGCGACGTTCGGCACAGTGGTTAGATGCCGAAAAAGCTCCACAACACTCCCCAAATCCAAAAGAACATCAAAAAAAGGTTCAGGTGACTTTTTGGTTGTCTGCCGATGATAATACTTTGATGAACCTGTTGTGACTTGTGTAGTCATTCCATTTGTAAACTGTTATTCTCATCTTAATAGTTTTTGTTTTTTCATCACGTTTCGGTCAACTCATCCTCTGGTATTCTTCAGATGATTTACATACGGGGATAAGAATGCTGAGTGTATTAAATTATTCTCATTAATTACTGCCTTCCATAGTGGTTGTCTCACTGCATTTTGGCCAACTAATCCGCTAGCCTGCTCGGGAAGGATTGAAATACCTATCTCTAGACAATGTTCACAACCATGAGGATGGAGATAACAGTCTACAAAAAGAATAAATGTACAGATTACGAAGCTCCATCTTAAAGGATTCCAAAAAATAAAAAAATAACACATGAGAGTATCATGTACCTCTACAAAGCCACCATTCGCCCATGTATAGAGTATTGTTGTCACATATGGGCTGGAGCATCTACTACTAATCTCTCTCTCTCTCTCTCTCTATATATATATATATATATATATATATATATATATCTTTGATAGGGTCTAAAAAAGAGTTTTAACTTTGTCAACTAAGTTCCAACCTCTGCCCCATCGCCGCAATGTTGCATTTCTGTGCTTGTTTTATATGTATTTTAGTGGAATGTGCTCTGAGGAACCGATTGCAATGTGCTCCTCGACTTACATATCCCCAACAAACTAGCATAGCAACAAAATCATACTCCTTCACTGTTGAGGTCCTTTAATCCCAAAAAGCTTTCTATTCTTAATATTTTCTTCCCTCGAACAGCTAGAGTTTGGATTTCCTTCCTGCTATTTGCTTTCCTTAATGTATTGATATGCAGAAGCTTAAATGTAACGTAAACCAACATTTTGTTGATCTTTCTTAGGTATGTTCCCAAAACCGTAGCCTTTTATGTCTAATGGCGTTATACTTTGTTATGGGTGAACGTGAGTAAAAGAAAAATACTATTGTGAATTGTTGTGACGCATTTATTGTGATTTTACATTATGTCACAGCGCATCGATTTTCAGCATTTTTGATTTTCCAGGTTGATAGAAGTAAAAACAAAGTGTTAAGAAAGTCCATCTTCATTAAAACATTTGAAAACTCCATTCAAATCTGAACGTGTTGGTGCCGTTTTCTAATTAAGTTTATATTCATAACATGAAGATTTGACATATTTTTCTTTCTTTTTTTAATGGCTAAATTTTGTAACGAAATGTCAATCTAATCGAATAACAGGAAACACGAAAGGTATTTTACTGCTTCGAAAATAAATTTTCGATTATCTTTTCTGTAAAATTTACGGTAATGTACGGATGATAACATGTTCAAATGACAATAACTCTCTTTTGTTTAAAGCATAGTTGCCCTCCTCCTCCTCCTTTAGCTCTGTAATCGCGAGAAAAACACTAGATGAGATGAGGAGGAATTTACCACTTCCAAAATAGTCAAATATTGTTTTCTAAAAAATTACGTTACACACTATATGTTCGGACGATTACATGATCAAATGAAAATAACTCTATTTTTCGCCTCCTTTCTTTAATACTGATTTAACAGTTATTACGTTTTATGCGAGAACAGAACCAGATGTAATCCATAATTGTCATCTTGCGAGAGCAGCTGTACATATTGACTCGTGGTGTGGACTTATTGAACAATTCAAAGTATAAGAAATAGATGTATAAAAGCTTTTACCAGCTTACAAATAAATAAGGCTAATATATATATATATATATATATATATATATATATATATATATATATATATATATATATATATATATATATAACACTTGCTGATAAGAATAGGATAATATAGACTGTTGTTTGACTAACAGAGTGTCATTAAATTAAATAGCCTGTTGCACTGTGCTGTCAAAACCTGGATGTTATTTATGTGTCTGATATGAAAATTAAACATTTAAATGAGCCTTTTATGAGCGTTTGAAGATGCAATTCCTCACAGTCGTGATTTACATGACCGGCATAAGTTTTTGGCTGCTTCGAAACAATTGTCTGGTTGGTTTTTGGCTAGTTTGCAACAAATGTAACCAATATTAGAATCGTCTGACTGGTTTTTGGCTAGTTTGCAACAAATATAACCAATATTAGAATCGTCTGGCTAGTTTTTGGCTAGTTTGAAACAAATGTAACGAATATTAGGATCGCCTGACTGGTTTTGAGCTTGTTTGAAACAAATGTAACAAATATTAGAATCGTCTGGCTAGATTTTGGCTAGTTTGAAACACATGTCACAAATATTAAGATCGTATGACTGGTTTTTGGATAGTCCGAAACAGATGTAACAAATGTTCGGATCGTCTGACTGGTTTTGGGCTAGTTTGAAACAATTGTAACCCATATTAGAATCGTCTGACCGGTTAGCGGTACCTTGAGACTGAGATTTTCGGATCATTGTTGTTATTAACCTTATTAAAAAAATGAGTTATACAAACGAGGAAATGTAATATAAATGAGTTTTGAAACAGCACCAAACGGTTGTAAATATATATATATATATGTGTGTGTGTGTGTGTGTGTGTGTGTGTGTGTGTGTGTGTGTGTGTGTGTGTATACTGATATGATCTGATTGCGGTTTGTTTTCGGTATTCAATGTATTAGATAAGATTTAAGCATCGAGTTGAAATTTACTTCCCTCTTACAACATCCACTTACTGGAAAGGTTCCTACAAATCGCGTACCCAAGTGTGCAGAAAAGTCCCGTGCGATGCGCGGGTATCTTTGTTAGTATATATATATTTCTTGCATACGGTGATCACAGAAGAAAGACTAGATATTACATGACAGGGGAAGCATGGAAGAGATCATCTATAGGATCAATATGGGCGTATCTGTTGGATTAAGGCTGTTTGTGTCATTGTATTATATACTTAAAATTGAGTGTTTATGATCGGGAGCACATATATAAGGGGAGGACAATTTACTCTGTGTTGGTGACGACAAGCCAGTTATGTACTTGGGTTTAAAAGACAACCAAGAAGACCAGGTTTAAAAGACAAACATACGTACATTTATTATTCCAGGCGTTAAGATGTTCTTAGAACCAAAAATGTCAAGTTACTACATCATGAAGATTTCCCTTGACGCCGCTTCCACCGTTACGACGTCGATCCTCTCTCTTCAAGAGTTATCCCGAAGTATAGACAAATAAAGTTATATAGAAATCAGTTTTTTACAACTTTTCAGTAAGTTTTATGAAAGTCCAAGACATCATTTTTTTTTAATAAGCACAAAACTGTCAATTTAAGCACTTTTAACCCGAAAGGCACTCCTAGGGTGGAGGTGGGGGGCAACCAGTTTTCCCGGAAAATCCGTTCTATTACATTTTACTCATGTCATACTTAATGTTTGTGCAAATTTTCAAAAAATTCTGCGGACAAACAAACGGACAAAGGTTAATTTACATGTCCACCCTCCTTTTGTTGGCGGTCCAGAAAAGGAAACATTCTTTGTGTAATACTCATAATAGCTGCAAAAGTTTTGATATAAGTTTCATCAAACGGAAAAGTGAATAGGTTGATTTTAATTCAAATATGCTACAAAATATGGGGTTCGTTGATTCATCCTTTTCGTTTGGAATCATTTGTTTGACATTTCTGAATTTTTGAGATGATATATATACATGTGCACCTAAAGCTATGAACAGTACATAGGGCCCGAGCAAAGCCGGGCTTAACTGCTAGTAAAAATATGAACACAAAAAAAGACATTCACACTCCGTTATTGTATTCTTCTAGTGAATATATTACCTACTAACTATGAATTCTAATGTAACATTCATTCACATTTATATTTCTTTCCCTCTGCAAAAATCAGTCCCTGCTAGGTGATTTTGTCACACCTGATTCAACCAGACATCATTGCATATTAGTTTAAATTAGAATTCGAGAGCGTACTTTCGACCTCTTGAAACTAAGACGGCCCAAAGTATTCCCAGGCACCACTGGGAAATAGACTACTCAAAGAAATCAGGCAGTCGTCTGTTTTTTTTATTATTGGCTTCAATTTATGTTCTACTCCGTATTAACTTTTAGAAACCTATACCCATCGGTGTACTTATTCATATATATATATATATATATATATATATATATATATATATATATATATATATATATATATATATTATTTTGTTTGCCCTTTTGTTTATTATAGAGTATAATAAGATTTTGTCTAAAAGTCAATTCAAAGATACGCTTCGATATAAACGATCTTTGAGATTAGGATTATTTATTTCTATTATTGGGATCTTTCGGACTACTGTTCTCCGAACAAATACAATTGCAAATTACTAAGGGACTCTATCCAGTCATGGATGCCGGAAGGAGAGCATGCTACCCTTGTGAAGTAAAATAAGGGGTTCTTTCGAAATTCCGTTCAAATTCCCGAGTTCGACACAAACATTCCTGAGTTTGACAAGATACACCTGAAGAAGGTCGAAGGTTACATCGACAGAAACGTTGGGTACATGGCACTCAAAATGAGAACATTAGTCTGATGAATCCAAATTATACCGTAGTTTGGTGTCAAATCTGGGGGTAAATGCGCCAACTAAATAGAAGTGCTCTTTATATGCGTGGTTGCCAAAAAAGCACTTTTAGCTAGTTACCGCAATTACTCTGGACTTGGACAAAATTATCCCGAAGTACAATAGAGATTCTAGATCGAATTTAAATTTCGACAATTTTAATATATATGTATATTTTTTCTCAAGTTATAAAGCAAGAAATATCCATCTGTTTGCCTTATGTGTCTCGTCTAAAATATACCCTTATTCTATGCCATATTATTTTGTTTCAACAACCAAAACCATGCATGTGTATTCGCTTTTGCCCCTAAAGAAATTTTAGAAAGAACGAAACAAAACCGTTTTATTTTATTAAAAACTTGTTTTATTTGAATAATGTCGAACTGAAATGACCAATATTTATCTTGTAAAAAGTCTCTTCAACACATTTTAAAGACCAAATAAATTTTTGTCATTTGATAGTGGTATTTTAAATCCTTGGGTATTTTTTACCACATAGAGCTGCAACGGTTCTTAAAGTAACCGGCCATTCTTGGGTAATTGTAGAAACGGTTGTAGAGACCCATCATTCTGGGGTAGTTGCTGAACATGTTGGGGTAGGAATTGTACATCATCTCCATGCAACAGTAGAACATCATGTCACACCACATCATCTGGAAGAAGAGAGAAACATGTGTATTTACAATAATACGGTATACGAATGAGATAAAACAACAACAAAATTCACTTGGACTGGAAGGTTGTATAAATATAATGAGTACATGGTAAAAAACATGAAAAAGTGCTCAATGTTACTGTAGAGCAAAATATATTTTTATGACCGTTTTTAATCTGCTTAATTACATATGTTTCCACTACCGGAATGAAATTAACGATCCGGTAGTTTCGTCAAACTTTGCAGATCTGCAAAATCTAAGGCAACTATCGGATCGTTAATTTGATTCCAGTAGTGGAAACATATTTAACTAAGCAGATTAAAACATTAATATATATATATATATATGTGTGTGTGTGTGTGTATATATATATGCATATATATATATATATTAGCAAGTACATTCGACGTTGCTCATCGTAAGTGATGAGAATCCTGCTTATTTTCTACTACCAGAATCAAATTAACGATCCGATAGTTTCAGCAGACTTTGCAGATCTGCAAATGTAACTAAGCAGATTATATATATATATATATATATATATATATATATATATATATATATATATATATATACTAGCTAGTCAACCCGACGTCGCTCACCGGGATTGATGAGAACCCTACGAGTTAGGGTTATGGTTAGGGTTATACTTTTTCACTTCATAAAATTTTCTTTGTGTTTTTCTCACCTTTTTCCCCCCGTTTCGCGTTCTAATACTTGAAAAAATAGAAATATTAAAAATGTTTCTGAATTAATCTGACATAGGTATTGCTTCAATTTGATTAAACTTAGATATACGTATATTATGTTTTAAATATCTTCTGTCGCTAAGGCTCACTAAGAGGGTAACAAGGTTCATTGTTTTTTATTAGGATAATTTCACACATATAAAAATATCTTCAAAATAGGATGTATCTGAATTTTTAAAAGACCGTCGGTCCTTGAGCCCGTTTCCGTTAGGGAGGCACTAAGAGATTCTGGACTACATCAGTTGTATCTCCCCGATAATGTATACTTGCGGTTTAAGTTTCATACCAAATATATTTAAAATTTAATGAGATTATACCCTCATAGCTTCCTGAGATAGCACTAAGAGATTAAGGAACATGTCTATTATCATCCTAGATTAATTTACTATGAGAATATACGTAGATAATTATTTATATGATAAGTTGATATTTACCTGGTCACCCATGAACCACATGTTTCCGCCATTGCGCATGCACAGTGTCCTCTCCATGAAAGGCATGATCCTGTTAAAGGTGTTCATGTATCTCCAGTACATGTAGTTCTGAAAGCAAACATGGACATGCATTAAATATTATCTTTGACAAAACTTGTCTGAGACCATTGGATCATTTCTAGAATTATTTTTTTTTAATTCTTGGGAATAACATAAAATTGTGAATTTTTACAGAATATTTTTAAAAGCAAAATGAGACTTACTTCGTAATTGCCACACATGCTATCACCACCGAATCCCCAGTCGTTCATGTGGTACTATGGGAAAAAGAAATGGAAACCATTCAGAAACATTTTTGAAACATTTGTTAAATAAGGATTTTTTTCTACACAGAAGTCACTACCTATCAAGGCCCAGAAGCCACTCGAAGATAAGAGTTAAAGCGTGTACACTAGTCAATGAAACAATATCATAGTAATCATTAGTAGTGTAAATTTTGTAAATTGGATTACTTAAGGGGAACGGCTCACCAAGAATTTGTTGACGTTGGACTTGAAGACGATTATATTGTAATCAGTTTGAAATCAGGCAAACGGAAACGAATTCTACAAATGTTCAGTTCTCAGAAAGAAGCTTTGTTCATGGAATCTACGTTTAGGTTTAGGCACAGATAAAGAGTGTGAGAAATTATTGATAGTGTTTTCAGCTAAGCTAGTGTTTCTCGTGTAAGTTTGGCGAAGGGGGACGATAGATTGGGGCTCAGATGAGCACTTGCCATGAAAATAACTATAAAGCAGAGACAGGCCCCCAACGTCCCTACTGCGAGAAAGAGGTTGCAGTGAAGATAAAAGGGCATCCTCAACTAGACTAGAAGTCTATTTTGAACTCTGTCAAGACAGGATAAGTGTTTCTAGTAGCTCCTGCCCAGATGAGGCAACAATACTCCATCCTTGGACGTACCGGATATTTAGTATTGAGGAAGGAGGCATGTTAAAATTCCATGGTTAATAAAAGTAAACAGTTTTCATTATATTGACATAGATAGCCATTTTCTCATCACAAACTAATTATCATCATCATTAGCATCATCAGGGTGTTATTTTTATCCATCGTGAAGCAGAAACGCATCCCTGGTTTCTTTACGCCATTTTTACATTAGGATAACCACCTATAAGGCCCAGGAGGCATCTCTAAGATATGGGTTAAAGAGTGTTAGGTAGGTGATATTCAGTAATCGTGGGGATTTGTTTGGGCTTAGTTATTTAAGGGAACAGCTCAACGAGAACTTATTTACATTGGACTTGATAACGATTACGTTGAAGTAGCTGGGAAGCACCCGCACGGTATTTTGTTCCATTGATGGACAGTTCTAGGAAAAATAGCTGTGCTCATGAGATTTTTGTTTAGTTTAAGGCACAGATAGAGAATGATGAAAATTGTTGACGATTGTTGAGGATATACGAGTATTTATTACGAAGGTTGTACAGAAGAGGACCAGAAATATGAGCTCAGTCGAGCACCTACCATAAACGTAACGATAAAGCAGAAATAGACACGAAACATCTTTTCTGTGAGAAAGACGACGTAGAGAGGTTCAAAGGTCCTCACTAAATTTAGAAAACGGTTTTGCACTAGATCAAGCTAAGCATGGTAAAGTTGGACTTGTTTGTCAAGGCTGAAACTTCACGGGTTTATTGACATGTATCTAGGTAGTTTCTATTTCATTGATGTTAATTCTGTCGCTTTATATGTCCGCCTGTTTTCTGTAGATCTCGAAAGGTGTCCATTGATGTTCCGTTGTTGGTATGGTAGTGATGATGTAGTTTCCTCACGTTTGCAGTTTGGTTCAGGTGTTTTTTCTATCATGTAAACTAATGAGGAATATGTTCTATTTTGGATGCTTCAATCATCTATTTTATACATTTCACTACTATATGTCACTACAGGTATATTGCATTCACTAATGCTTAATCAACACACGATATTCAAATGTGTTGTTTTAAACAGTCTAAACACATAACTGCAAATTTTAAGTAGTAATTTGGCAAACATTTCGAAACATTCTATTAATTCATTTTTAATAGACTAGATTTTAAGAATGAACTTTATCTTTTCATTCATGAATAATTATGTAACCATCCCACAACCACCACCAGAACCATCATCCGACACCAGCTGCGATGGAGGGGCCATGTTATGCGCAAGACCGACAACCGCCTTTCAAGTGCTCTACGATCAGCTAAAAGAGGTAAAGCGGCCTCATCAGCTGGGAGGATGCTGTTCTTCGGAGGGACATGTGGAGCAGGATGACCAATGAAGGCAAAGCTCACTCAAAAAAGGACCTCCACAGAGCCGCAGAAAGCAGGAGGAAGCAGAGAAAGGGAAGATCTACAACCAACGCAGATCCTCTCGCCACTTCCACTACCCAGTCGACCACCCACACGTACTCCCACTGCAATAAAGTCTGCGGATCATGGATCGGCCTCCACAGCCATCTGAGGACCCACGAACGACCAGATCCAATCTCATCGACAAGAGAACAAGTCATTGCCGATGATGATGATGAATTATGTAAATTTATTTGCTAATCGATTTCTTTATATAATTATTAAAAGGATTCACATAGCTTCTATTTAATAAAAATGAAAGGCTCACCCTGAAGTTTCCGTTCTTCCAATGGTAGTACCTCATGTAATCGTGCATGATTTCATAGAAGCAATCGCTGATGTAGTCACACCTCATCATGTCCATGGAGTTGCTGGGGTAGAAATCTATAAATATCGAACGTGAAGTATTACACTCAAAGAAGGAATTTTATGAAAACAAAAAACCACAACATTAACGTTATTAATAGTAAAATATTAATTTTAAATATGCCTTTGTAGACTGAAAATGTATTCCAATCCTCCAAAAATAGAACATAATTATGTAAATTAATTTTTTAAACGTAACTTACTGAATTCACGGGCCATGTATCTGCAAATGGCCATTGTCTCGGGCATCATGTAGCCATTGTCCATCTGCAGACAGGGGAGGTAATTACAAGGAAAATCTGGAAGAGAGAAAACAGAAATAATTATTACTATATCCGATTATTATTTCTTTTGCATCTCCCGAGAATATTAGCCCTCGTTTAGATGTACAATATATATATGTATATATATATATATATATATATATATATATATATATATATATATATATATATATATATATATAATGCGCATAAACTAAAGTTAGTCGAATTTGCTTTGTTAAATTTAAATAGCAATGCATATCACCATTAATTATCAAACACTTTATATATTAGTAATTGGTGTCGTACATGTAACTGTTTCTAGGCGTAATCTCATCTAATTAATAGAATTCGTCTAAGAATCTGAAATGAATTTTAGAAGAGGTTCAATCTTCAGTGTGCAATATGAAGAAAATAAAGAAATGAATATATCTTCACTCAAAACAACTTTTCATATAATTTTACAATCATATCGTTGAAACACACCGTCTGTCACAAACAAAACAGATAAAAGTACTGACAGCTGTAGATCTAATATAGGTTTAACAACTCATTACACGTTACTGGTTCAGTTGATGATTCTAGGCCTATTCGTCTCTAGTTTCATTCATCTAAATAAATGCCGATGAGTAATATAGTTAGCGTACATTTATAATGGAAATCACTCAAGACAAGGCGTGAAACCACTTGTCCAACTGTCTGTTTCTCTATTTATCGATCATGTTTGTTGCTCTTCTACAAAGATGCGTACTGCTAAATAAATATATACTCTAGCTTGTTCCAGTCGGTTGACAATCAAACAATTGTGCGTCTATCTCCATCTCTCACTCTCTGTGTCTTTGTTCACGAACCTATGTTTTTTATTGACATATCTTTCTTTGTTCCGTCAGAGGTCAATATATGTGTCAAAATCCGACATCGTATTTTCTTTGTTTTCTGCTAGCTTGGAATATGCGTGTGTGCACAATACGCAAGTTCCTTCATTTGCTATAAGAAACGTGGAAGATGCCTACGAATCTTAGTCTTTAAAAGAGTAAAGTTAAAAGTAGGTGAAAAACAGTCAGCAGTGAAAGGAGTTCCACAAATCTGCGCTTCTAGAAAATGATGTAATAGGATTGGACGCTGTATTAAAAACAGTGAATGGATGGATACCACTTGATCAACGAGTCAAACGAGCCGGAACAAACTAAACAAGGAATAGATGAGGCAATTCTGAAGACCATATGACATAATTATTATTAATAGAATAGACTGAACCTAGCAAGATCAAGAGGTTGCAAAAAAAATCCACATAAACATATATAGTCGCCAATAAAAAGATGATATCCTAAAACCCATTTCTACAGACGGATAGCTAATCGTCAGGTATTTGTCTATCTATGTATCTATCTATCTATCTATCTATCTATCTATCTATCCCGCTTTTCTCTTTCTCTCTCTCCCTCTAATATATATATATATATATATGTGTGTGTGTGTGTGTGTGTGTGTGTGTGTGTGTGTTTAGCATAACCAGTATACGACTGGTTTTACTAACATTGCCTTTTATCATCCTAATTTTTAATCGAGTTTTTTGTCTCGCGTAAATGTATATTTTAATCGACTTTTCATTGACTCATTTTATCATTCGTAACTATATATAATATAACAATTATTAAATCATTTCTTTCTGATAGGTTCATAATAGTAGTAGTTGAGGGGCAAAAATCAGAAGCTCACAGTATTAATGCCGGTGTCCCTCAGGGATCCATCCTGGGCCCAACTCTTTTCCTGATCTACATTAATGATCTTCCAAATCATATCCTTACATCATTTGTAGACATTTATGCTGACGACACTACCATTTATGGTAGCACATCTAAGACAGTAAACGACCAAGTTCTCTCCAATTCTCTCTCCTCTGATCTTGAGGACGTAGTACAATGGGGAAAGGAGTGGCTGGTTACTTTTAATGCATCTAAAACCAAGCTTCTCTCTTTACATCATCAACATTCTAATTCACATTTGTCATCAATTGAAATGAATGGCTCTCGTCTTCAGGAGGCCTCAAGTTTTGACAAGCTTCTGGGCTTGACCATTACTCCTGATCTTAAATGGAACACGTATATCAAATCTGTTGCCAAGGCCGCTGGAAAAATGGTGGGATCTTTCTATCGATCCAGTAGATATCTCACTGCTGATGCTATTCTCTACCTATATAAGAGCCAGGTACGTCCAAGGATGGAATACTGTTGCCACATCTGGGCAGGAGCTGCTAGAAAGGACTTGTCCTGCCTTGATAGAGTTCAAAATAGACTTCGTAGCCTCGTAGGAGATGTCCTTTTCTCCTCCTTGCAACCTCTATCTCACAGAAGAGATGTTGCGAGTTTGTCTCTGATGTATCGTTATTTTCATGGAAAGTGTTCAACTGAGCTTCAATCTATGGTCCCCCCTCGCCAAACTTTCACAAGAAACACTCGTCTAGCTGTAAACACTATCAATAATTTCCCCCACTCTTTATCTGTGCCTAAACCTAAACGTAGATTCCATGAACAAAGCTTCTTTCTTAGAACTGCACGCCTGTGGAATTGTCTTCCGTTTTCCTGCTTTCCGGCTGACTACAATATGGTTGTGTTCAAGTCTAAAGTAAATAAGTTCTTGATGAGCCGTTCCATATAAGTTATTAAATTTACCAAATTTTCATTACTAATGATTACTATATTGACCAATTTCTACTGTACACTCTATAACCCTTATCCTTGAGTGGCCTCTGGGCCTTGATAATGTGGTGATGCCTTTGTAAAAAAAAAAAAAAAATATATATATATATATATATTTCACTTCTATTTTTAATATTTTATCTCCACCTGACGATGATTCAAGAAAGAATTGAAAGCGCTCGTGTGAACCATGGAACATTTGTAAATACCTTCCATCTTGAAGTTAAAAAAATCTTACGAAAGATCGAAAAAATGAAAAAAAGAATCATTAAGCAAGGTATCTCTGTTGTTTTTAATAATGTTTGCCTGAATATATATATATATATATATATATATATATATATATATATATATATGATTTTCGTTTTGTTTCTTTCTCTCTATGGATTTTGTTGGCCGGTGAGTCGATAAAGCTGTGCAGCAAGGTCAGATGTGACTTTGTGACAGGGTTCAATCCTTTGCCGTTCAACAGTAAGCAATATTACCTACGCTGATGATTTTGTAAGCATACAAAACTAAAATCTATAAATAAAAATAATAAGAATTCTTTTTAGAAATCTCTCAACTATTTATTTTGGACGTGATCGAAGACAAGACGAACAAGAATGCCCAAAATAGGTCGACTCTATCTAGATTGCCATTCTGAAGGCGTTCACCATAATAAGAGCAGATCTAGAATACTTATTCAAATTTTTATAACTATTGATAAAACATATTTTAGAAAATTTATTTGAAGTCTAGGAGGTCTTAAGAAAATAATAATACGGGCAATTCGGTTCAATAGATATGTTATTACTAGTGTTGAGGTGATTAACCAGAATCGGAATCGGGAATCGTAATAATCAGAACTTTTTGTAGTATCAGAATCGGTATCGGAATCGGTATCGGAATCATAAAAGTTTTAGCCTCATTTCCAATACCAATAATGATTATTTTTATTTCTAACTAAATTTGACATTGCTAGTACTGATGAAGAACTTATAAATGTCTATTTACAATGGAATTAGAAATTTTACAGATTATGACAAAGAATTTTTGTAAAAACATCAACGAAAAATGTCTTGGTGGAATAGCACATGTAAATATAGTACAAACGAAAAGATATATAAAGAGATGTCAAAGAGAGAAGATTAAAACGTTTGTCAAATTGAAGATAATAAATTTACATTAACAAAAATAGACTACCACCTCCATATGAAAATAAAATTTTACCTTTAAGGCGACTAGGTTGCTTTAGAATCAGAATCGGTAATTTTATCGGAATCAGGAAACATATTGAACTCGTCCCATCAATAGTTATTACTATACGTCAACTTTTAAGTTAATCAGAAATATCTGAATTTTCAAACAAGAGATTGCGCAACAGTAAACACAAAGTGCAGTTCTATTTTGATGATCTTATAATGACCAGTCTAAAACACACTAGAACGCTTAACAAGCCATAAACCACTCGAACCATAAAACACTTCGAATAAATATTTAAATAGAGTGTAAATATTTTCGATTGCTTCGAAAGTAACCACAAAACACTTCGAATAAATATTTAAATAGAGTGTAAATATTTTCGATTGCTTCGAAAGTATTTATATTTTTTAGAAGTTAAATTTTCATTTAAGGGTAGGGGTCTAAAATGTAAATTACGATAAAATTTTGAAAACCAGTCAGTATTTTTTCAAGTATTTATATCTTTAATGCCGTTAACATAAGGAAACATTATTGCCGTTGACATAACATAAGGAAGCATTAATGCCGTTAACATAAGGAAATATTCTTGTGGTGATATTTTTATCATAGGATTTTACAGTCTACCTTAGTATTCACTTCATTACTAAGACAAAGAAAATAAAGTAATAACTTTTACGACATATGAGGTGCCTTCAATAAGTTTCCTGACTTTTTTGTACAGGTATCTAAAAAGGCCACTTGAAAAGTCAGTATGTTATTGTTAGACGTCTTATGAGATGACTCGCCGATTTTTAAGGTTCTAGGTTCGAATAAACAGCTACAGCAGAAATTGGAATACACCTTACTAAAGCCAGAAAAATTGGAATTTACTGCTGAAAATGCCATCTGAACGTGATGATACTTTGCAAGAACGATATACAATAAATCTTTGTTTCAAACGTGGAGAAAATGCCACAGAGACGTACGGAATGCTTCAGACTGCTTTTGGACTATCTTGCATGAATAAAGCATCTGCTTTAGAGTTGCATAAGAGATTCAAGGAAAGCAGGGAGTATATGAGGGATGATGAGGGTAGTGGGAGGAGTAAATAAGTCAGTAAATCAGAGTTGATTGGATAAATAAAGAATTTTATTAATAAGGGCCGTCGTGTGTCTATAGTGACAATAAGTGCAGTTTTATTTTGGGTGTGGAAATGTAAACGCAATTATTTACGAGGAACCGAAAATGCGGAAGATTTGTGTGAAGTTTGTCCCAAGAGCGCTCAGAGAATATCAGAAAGAAAGACGTTGTCATAACAGCAAGGAGATGGTCGAGCGGGTCCTTTCAGTTTCCGCAGTGCTTGATGCTCTGTTTACTTGCGATGAAAGCTGAAGGTACTGCTATGACGCAGAGAAGCTGTCGTTATGAGGCAATAGATTAGATGAAAGAGGCTGTAAGGAGGGTCATTGACACAACAGGACTTTAAGTGTTGGGACGGTAAAAAAGTGTATTGCAGCCGGGGAGATTACTCCCAAGGGGACTAGACTTTCATGTTTGTACTATCAATAAAAGTTTCCATACGAAAAAAATATAGAAGTTTATTGAAGACACTTCGTATATTAAGCACCTGGTATATTCATATGGCTACTAATCTAAGTATTGACGAAGCTCGTGAATGCTTAACACAGGAAAGCCTAAGATTCGATGACATAATTTTTATAACGGAATAAGAGTAAAATTATTTATAATTCCTTACCATTCCTGCAACGATCCCAGTCGGAGAATTCGTATCGCTTGTCCATATACTGGACGCCGGCCATATGGAACATCATACGCATGCACTCGGCACGGCCGCGGCCATTGAAGTAATGGAGAGTGTAAGGCATGGTGGAGTGGTTTTCGACTTGGTGGCTACCAAAAGGAGAACGAGATGTAGTGGTTCGAGTGACTGTAAGTCTTCTCTGACGACGAATACAAATTCACCCGCGTATATATACTCTCGGATGAATCAACTTGTTTGCGCTAATGAACAGGTATGCGCTCAACTGTCCAAGGACGTTTATTGAATATTACCCAGTTAAGGAAACTTAATTCTGTTTGTACCTTACGAACTGTAAGAGTACAGATTCTTCCGAATAATTATAGTTTGTCTCTTAGCTGATTCAATGCACTTTACCTCTCTTTTTTTTAATAGGTGACCTATTGCGCGGGATGCAACATTAACGTTCTAGTAAAACTATGGAATTAAAACGATTTTCCACAGTCAATGTGATTTAAAACACTAATTATTGATGACAGCTGAAACTGAAGGTAGGGGCACCTAAGAGAATCTGATAGGTTATACGAATGTTGATGGTTAACATAGCTTACATGTTTATTTTATCAGTAAGATGATATCGTTTGTAAAGTAATACAGAAGGAAGACTTGTGGTTATTTTTTTAACACGTTATGGGTTTTCATTAAGCGCTGGAGTTCACATCATTTATTAAACGTCTATCTCTTTTAGAGTTTATCTTTAACTTCAGCAACCCCGACTAAAATTTAATTTTACTATTGAAAAATATAACTTGAAGTAGAAATATATTTTACAATTTGACAAAAAAAAAGATCTATAATTAATAACGAATGCTATTTTCTGGAGTTTTCAACGGGTATCTAACAGATCCGCAGGTATATATATATGAATATATATATATATATATATATATATATGAATATATATATATATATATATATATTGTATTTGTAGTCATTGACATGCAGTCCTGTTTCGTTGTATCACAACTCATCAGTGCCGCTAGACTAGCATCGCTCCCCAGCCAAGGATTGAACCTAGCACCGTCGTGTTGACAGTCGGCAGTTCTCCCACTCGACCATGAAGGCGACGCCCGTAAATAACTCGTCGAAATGTCTATATATAAATATATATATATATATGTATATATATATAGACATTTCCCTATCTCTCTCTCTGTCTGTCTCTCTCTCTCACTCTCTCTCTCTCTCTCCCTTTTCTCTCTCTCTCTCTCTCTCTCTATATATATATATATATATATATATATATATATATAACGATAACGAGGACTTTGAAAAGAAATGAACATCTTACATATCCAAATGAGTTAGAATGAAATCGTGAAGGTAGAGGAACACAAGCTACATTTCTTGATTAAGATATAAAAATTAAGGATGCAATTATTGTTTATAAAATATTTGATTAAAAAAAAACAAAACTATTTCTCCTTTCAAATAGTTCGTATGCCACACGAAGATAGTACGTGTCCTGTATGTATGTGTTCATCTTTTATGGAACTATTATGTCAGAGTTTTTGAGAATAGTTCGAGTTCCCTTAAAATTAATAGATTTTATACCCCTAGTAATAAGGATTATTAAACAATGAGGTGATAAAACAGTTAAATAAAGCATTTGTTCGTTATCGACGGTGCTTTTATAAAATTAACCAGCATATATAAATAAAGAAAATCCAAAAATAAATTATAAATATTATATAATAATTAAAAATGATATAAATGATATATATATATATATATATATATATATATTGATAATCGATATATTAAATCGAATATATGCCTCTATATGTTGTTTTTTCAGAATCTAAAATTGAACCACGAAACTTATATATATATATTATATATATTATATATATATTATATATATATAAGTTTCGTTATATATATATATATATATATATATATATATATATATATATATATATATAAGTTTCGTGGTTTAATTTTAACTTCTGAAAAAAAAAACATATAGAGGCATATATTCGATTTAAGAATTTATTGCTTGACAAAGGAATATATAGAAAGGGTTATTTTAATTTCCTTAATCCATGGATTTTCAACAGAGGAAATGAAATGCAGTTAGCAACAGTTCAGCTGTGAATGGACGTTACATTGCTTTTCAGCACAATTATTGAAAATAGTTTTTGAGTAGTTGTGGATAATTATATAGAGAAAATCATACGAAAAGAGAAGTTGATACAAGCTGGGTAGTCCATTATCGGAAGGAGTCCAATGTCATTCGGGGTTACAAATCCGGGTGGGCAGAAAATGATATTCCCATATAGCGAAAACGTACTATCTATCAAGATTTTCATCTGAATTCTATCAGGAGTTTTTGATATAGATGAAATAAGAATACTTTGATAAGTATGTTTTAACTTAAATAGCGATGGTATAATAAAATTGTGGGGTCTGCGTTCGCACCCTGCCTCCATAGAATGGAAATAGGCACACTCTTTAACAATGACTTTTCATATCTATCTGCGTAAGTATACTTTAATAATTATGTTTCAGTTTGAAGAAATATGGTATAATAAAATTATGGGGTTTTCGTTCGCGCCTGACCTCCGTAGAATGGAAATATGTCACAAAGTTTAACAAGTTTTTTTTTTAATATAGATCCACAGAATATTGCGATAAGTGTTTCAGTGTGAACAGGTATGGTATAATAAATTATGGGGTTTATCTATTTTTACTTTCATTATATTTTGCTTTGGTTTTGATACCCCCAAATTCGAAGCTATCTCTTTACAACCCTTCCTTTTCATAACCTATCATACTTTCATAAATCAGAGTTCATTTTCTGTAGGCTGTTTTAAAACCCAGTCAACGACGAGTATTTTTGCTAGTGTATATATATAAATTATATATATACATATATATACATATATATGTTGCGCATATATATATATATATATATATATATATATATATATATATATATATATATATATATATATATATATATACAGGGTGTTCCAAAAGTCTTGGGCACATTTCAAGTCCTCATATCTGCTTAATGTGCTCAAGACTTTTATAACACCCTGTATATCGTCATATAATTATTCGTAACGTGTCTGTGCCTATTAAATAATTATTATATTAAATAATTATGTCAGCCCCCTTAAAAAAACTCGTTTCTTATCGTTGGACATTTTCAGTTGAAATAAAAATCGGCAAATTTAACTCTTATGCGCAGATCGTCATATAATGATTAGATCACTCTGACTGACGTTAATGAAATAAACGTTTAAAATTCAACAGCATTTCTCCCGGATAATGATAGCCGAATAGATATGGCCCTTGCTAATGAAGCAAGAGATGGCTCCTGTCGGCGGGTTCGAATCTATCGACTGATCCTAATCGTTACACCCTGCACTGAAGATTCCCGAAAGGATGAAGCACTAATGTCTGTAGGTATTTAATAATTATTATAGTAAATAATTTTATATATATTTAATTTTTTTATATTTTTAATAAATAAATAAGAATGCAAGTACATCAAGTACTAGTAATAGTAACGGGTGATAAGCAATATAATGGATAATCCTAATCTTATAAATACAACATTGCTAAATTAAAAAAAAACTGTGTCCATTTTGAATTTGGAGACAGGGACGAATCTCACAGGTAAAGAAATATATTTTTATAACATTAATAGGTTAGCCGAATTTAATCATAAGTAGGTTACTAGATCCAATATCTGGAACATTTTTTTTTGTTTTTGTGGTTAAGGGAGGTGGTGTTTGATCAACACTGTTGTTTTAGTCTTTTTTATGTGTGTTTTGCTGCAGTTTCGAGCGGGAAATTTGAAGTAAAAGATGGTCATACACTTTTAGAAGATAATTATTTTGAATAAGATTTAAATGAGAAATTTGAAATATACGTGCCGTTACGGTGGATATGGCGCAAAACACGAGTGACACCAACCGGAACAGCATGTTTATTTCTTTTTTACTCTTAAGGATCACCTCCTCCATAACACCAATATGAAGAAAAGAAAAAAATAATACCGACAGGACTTCTTATTCTTGTATATATATATATTATATATATATATATA